>NW_016690470.1:670335-671672 GCF_001604755.1 Lepidothrix coronata
ATTTAAACGGGGTCAGTGACCAAAGTCATCTCCTGTCGTTGGGGATGGACCATCCCGGGGGTGAGGATGGCCCTCACCCCAATTCAGCAAGGATGGGGCTGTGGGCTGGCAGCAAGGTGCCAATCCAGGGCACGTGGAATCGCAGAATCATGGAATGATTTGGGCTAGAAGACCCCTTGAAGCCCATCTTGTTTCAACTCCCTGCCATGGGTGGGGACACCTTCCACTATCCCAGGTTGCTCCTTTGATCCCAGCTGGCTTTGAACACTTCCAGGGATGGGGCAGCCACAGCTTCTCTATGCAACCTGTGCCAGGGCCTCCCCACCCTCACAGTGGTGATATGCCATCTATCCCTGCCCTCTGGCAGTGGAAAGCCATTCCCCTTGTCCTGTCCCTTCATCCCTTGTCCAAAGTCCCTCTCCATCTTTCCTGTAGGTTCCCTTCGGGCACATGAAGTAGGACCTGCCAGTCACCACACTCACACACAGGCATCTGCAGCCCCCCAGGAGGAGCACATTCCTGTGGGAGGTGGGATCCAGCTGCTCAGGGCACATCCCACAGGGATTCCACCCATGGCATGGCAGGATGGGCATCGCTGTTGGCCTTGGCACTTCCCCACAGACAGCCAGCCCTGACCAGAGCCTGGCCAGGGGAAGGGCAGCCTGGGCTTGGGATGGAAAGGGGTGCAGGGCACAGATGGGGTGGCCACTGGGTGTTGCTGGTTTTGGGAATCAGCACAAGGCTGAGCCCTGGGCTCACAGGACAGCAGTGCTACCCCCCTGCCTGTGCCATGAACTGCCCCTGCTCCCGAGGAGGGGGAGCTCTGTCTCATCGCTGCCACTCGGTGAAAAGAAGCCATTCCCCCTTTTCTGCTGCACTTTCTCTCTGCCAATGGCCCCTGGGACTGGTGTCACCCCACAGCACCCCAAGCCCAGCTGTTCCCTTGCACTGTGAGGCCTTCCAGCAGCACCTCCCCTCTCCCTGTGCTCCCCCTCTGCCCTCCCGTCCTGGGCATGACAGGGAGAAGACAAAACATTTCCCTAACACAATTATATTCTAATTTTGCGTGTGTGGCCATAATTTCCCTGTCAACAATTGTAATTAGGCCTCAGAGCCTCGCTCTCCTGCTGCTGATGGCTGGGCAGAGCCAAGCCATGGAGAGCTGGGATGGGCAGGAGCTGGCGTGAGCCTCGCTGGTGTTCCCTGGGCATCCATACGTGGGACAGTGTGAGATGAAAGCAGTGGGGAGATCTTGCCCTGAGCTGTTTTGGTTGCTTTGCCTATGCTGAAAGTAGAATTTGCATTTCACAGAATCCAACAGAATAGTTGGGGCTGGA
>NW_016690470.1:672610-687244 GCF_001604755.1 Lepidothrix coronata
CCTGTGCTGGGGGTCATCCCCCCCCACCAGGAGCAGGACCCTACACTTACCTTTGCTGAACTTCATTAAGTTCCTCTCTGCCCAACTCTCCATCCTGTAATTAATTAGCCAATAATTAATAATAATGCCTCCTCCCTGGTGGCAGCATCGTGGCAAGAAGCGTTTCCCCAGGCCTGCTCGTGGGGAACCGGGAGGGCTTAAAACTCCTCTGACATCGTGGGGGTTTTTTTTTGGAGCTGAGAAGTTCCCCCTTCCAGTTCATGGTGTGGCCCCTTAAATTTCCTATTTAGAGCTATTTTGGTAGGGCAGGAGGAAGCAGAAGGGGTGGGGGGGGGTACACAAAGGGGGGCCACAGGGGTGCTGTGCAGACACATCCACCCAGGACACCAGAGGGGCTCTGGTGACATTCCTCACCTGGAGCCTGCAGGTTCAGGAGCAACCTCAGCATCCCCTGAGCACATGGTGATGTGAGGCATAAAACACAGCAGCATTGTGTGGGCAACACAGAAACGTAGAATCTTGGAATCTCCTGAGTGGGAAGGGACCCACAAGGACCATCGAAGTCCAGCTCCTGGCCTGCAGAGGACAGCCCCAAGAATCAGCAAGATTCTCCCAAGAGCCCAAGAACATCTCAAGTTCTTCTTGTTCCTGTCCCCTGAACCCTTGGATAGCAGTTTTCATCATCTTCACAACTGGTTGTGCTGATAACACACAGCCAATAAATCAGGAAATGGAGCTGAGGTTGTGTCCAAGGCCTGTAACACCAAGAGCTGTGGCTTAAATAAAACACAGGTTCACAGGGACTCTTGCAAAGATGATTCCAGGGCAGAAAACTCTGCTGGAGGCTCCAAGGGCAGCACTGGCTGAAGGAGGGGATGGAGACCTTCCCTGTGGGCAGGTTTTCCTGCAGGACTCAGCTCAGAGCAGCTGTGGCTGCCCCAGCCCTGGAAGTGTCCAAGGCCAGGTTGGACGGGGCTTGGAGCAACCTGGGCTAGTGGAAGGTGTCTCTGCCCGTGGCAGGGGGTGGCACTGGATGGGATTTAAGGTCCCTTCCAACCCACACCACTCTGGGATCCTGTGACTCAGCTCCTGGCCCACTGGAAGAGCCCTCCATGCAACGTTCCCTCTTTGGAAGCCAGTGGTGAGCCCGGCAGTGCTGGTGTGTCCAGAGCAGCCCAGCTGCTCTCCAGGCATCCAGGGTGGATCTCCAGCTCTACCCACGCTGGGTTTGCCATCATCCCACCAAATCCCATGGAAATGGAAAGAGCCTGGGGGGGCTGTGTCAGTGGTGTGTGAGCCCACACAGCCCCCCCGGGCAGGGGAACCTGAGCAAGCCCTTTGTCAGAACCCTCCTGGCAGAGCCTGCCTGGCCCAGGGGGGCTGCCCCGTGCCACGGCCCCATTCCCAGAGCCAAGGACCAGCTGAGGTCACCAAGGAGGTGACACCTTTGGTGTCTTCAGGGAAGTGGCTTCTAGTGCAGAAGGAAAGGCTGAGACCTGAAGCGGGACAGATGGATGGATGGAGGGATGGATGGAAGGATGGATGGAGGGAGGGAGGGATGGATGGAGGGAGGGGTGGAGGGATGGAGGGATGGACAGATAGAGGGGTGGAGGGATGGACAGAAAGATGGATGGATGGATGGAGGGAGGGAGGGACAAATGGATGGATGAATGGATGGATGGATGGGTGGATGGATGGGTGGATGGATGGATGGGTGGATGGATGGGTGGATGGATGGAGGGAGGGGTGGATGGATGGATGGATGGATGGATGAATGGAGGGATGGAAGGAGGGATGAATGAATGGATGTGAGACTTGCTCAAAGGCAGCTTTGGGGCAGGTTGTTCTGCCTCTGAGCTCCCTCCCTGGCCTGTCACTGTCCCCATGTCACCTTCCAGTGGTCAGTGGGGTCCAGGAAAGGCTTCCTGAAGTTCTTGGCCAGGAGAGCTTGGGAGTGCTGGGCTGGTCCAGCCTGTGGGCTGTGAAACTGTCTGGGGAAGGCTCTGGCCCCAATGGGGGCTGCAAGACACTGGTCAGAGCTTCCCAACCCCTTCTTAAAAACCTGAAAATGACTGAAATTTCAGGTCAGTGCTGGGCAACGAAACAGACTTACAAAAAATTACATATGCACTGGAGAAAGTCCCCATTTCCCTGGAATTTCCTTTGAGCAGGGCTGATTTTCTACCCTGGCAGTGCTCTCTGGGACCTGCTCCTGTTTGGGAATCAGACCCTTGCCTTGTGTGTTAATGGACCCTGTGACAGCCACCCACACCAGCAGGGACCTGCTGTCCAGTGCAGGGGGATGGATGGGCCAGGACCACCCAGGGGTGGCTGCACTAAGTCCCTGGGCAAAGCCCCCTGCCCCCAAACACCGGGGCAGCCCAAGTGGGTCCCCTGTCATGGGGGACAGTGAGGGGCATGACCAGGAGGGCACCTCCCACCCAGGACCGAGCCCTGGGGGCACCATCCTGCGGCCAGGCTCCCCTTCCAGGCAGTTCCAGGGGGGTAAAACAACCCGGGAGGTGCCGAGCATCGCTCAGCGCTGATGCCCCTCCCCGGAGCCACCGAGCCGCGGGCCAGCGTGTGGCCGGCTCGGGCCACCTCTCCGGGAGCGGCGGGACGAGGGGCCGGTGGGAGCTCGGGGCTCCTCGCTGGATCCCGAGGACTTTAAGGAGCAACTTTGAGTTCATATTTGCATTTAGTCACAGTGTGAGTCAGACATTCCAGCCCCGGCTGCCGAAATGCCTCAGCTCTGACTTCTGATTTCCCACTGCAACCTTGGTTGGGTTTTTTTGTTGTTGTTTTGTTTTGTTTTGTTTTCTTTGTTTGTTTTTTTTTTTTCTTTTCTCCCCCCCTTCCCTTTCTCTTCTCTATCTTCCCTTTCTCTGTCCTTTCTGGCCAGTCCTGTTCCAGAGGCAGGTCTGGCTCCCGTGGCAGCAGAGTTGATGCTGGGCACAGGGCAGAGAGGATGGGGCAGAGGGAGGGGCACGGGCATCCCGGAGAGATGATTTTTCCCTGCAGCAGTGTGAGGCCAAGGAGGAGTTCAACCCTGCCAGGTGGAGGGGGTTGAGCCGGGGAGCCCCCACATCCCTCCAGCAATGATGGGGGGACACGGGGGTGGCAGGAGCCCTGCTGAAGCCACCGGCAGCTTTTGGCTACCCTGGCAATCCCAATGAGGTCCAGGGCAGGGCAAAACTGGGGGTAAGAAGGGGGACAATTTGGCAAACTCCAAGGAAGAGCCCACCAGACCCTCCCCTCTGCTGCAGGGTACGTGTCAGGCTTGCACAGGTTTATTTTCCCTCAGCAAAGCGCCAGGTCTTGATTTTTAAAGTTTTTAATTAAAAAAGAACCTGGAGCTCAGCGGGCTCGGAGCAGGGAGCTGCCTCCCCCCTGTGCCCCCACACTGCCCCTTGCTGTCCCCCTGCACCCAGAGCTGGGTCCTGGGGGGGACTTGGGGTGCCCAGCCCAGACCTGGGGGCTGCTCTGGGGGCTGGGGGAAGGAGCTGTGCCGAGGGCTTGGACAGAAAGGCAGTTTTGTTTTTGGTTTCCTGGATGATGCATTCCACATGGCGTTGCATCACGCACAGCTGTTACATCACTTTAGCCAGGAAATTTAAAACAAGTGGCCTGGGCTGGAAATGGGGGTTTAATTATTATTTATGGATAACAACAACAACAGGGAGAGAGAAGAAAGGCCTCAAAACTCTTTTTTTTTTTTCTCTCTCTCTCTCTCTTTAAAACCCGCCCATCTCTCACATTACAGCGACTTTGTCCCCGGCTCCCTCCCAGACTGCGCGGTGGGCAGGGCTGAGCTTTGGGCTCGGCTTGGCCAGTGGTTACAGCCCCTTTGGCCACATTGTCCCCCCTCCCGGGGTTCCCCCTCCTTCCTGGCCACCACAGCAGAGCTGGGGCACCCTCCAGCTCTTGGCACCCCCTGACACCTCCTCCACCAAAGGGTGAGCACGTGCCACTGGCAGCTCCCTGGAGGCATCCTTGGCCTCACTCACCACCCTCCCTTCAGGTGCCGTTTGTCACCAGCGATGCCCCCAGCGGCCCCTGCCACTGCTCTGTCTCTGCCGGCTGAGCTGTGACAGTCACTAACCCCTGCAGGACACTCTGCAGTCACACAACAGGTCCCAGCTCACCCCACAGGGTCCTCCCCCAGCACATCATGGCAGGGAGGGGTCCCGTCCTCCAGCTTGCTTTGCTCCTTTTCTTCCAGCTGTGGGGACAGAAGTGATACCGAGAGCATCGTCATCGTCACTGCCCTCCCTGCCACGGGGCACCGGGACCCTCTTCTTCCTCTCTTCCTTCAGCCTCTCCTCAGGGCACAGTGTGGAGCAGCGACATCAGTGGCTCTGCCCTCCTGCTGCCACCTCCCCGGGGGTCCCTGTCACCCCTGACACCCCCCTCCACCGGGCTCAGCTCCTGCCTGGCCGTGGCTGACGGGTGCACGGGGCCAGGGCCACGTGTGTTGGGGTCATGTGTGTCCCCAGGGACCCGTGGGTGGGCAGTGAAGCCCCCCCCCTGCTCCTCCAGACCCTGCTCAGGGGGTCTGTGCAGCCCCCGGGCCCATTTGCAGTTGGGGACACCGAGGCACAGGGAAGGGCAGCAGCAGCTTTTCTGCCAGAGCACAAACCTCACGGGGTGGGGTGACCTTCCCAGGCACCTGCCAGGCAGGGCCACGTCCCAGGGGGATGGAGGGGCACTGGGAGGGGCACTGGGGGCAATGGGAACGGCTCCCCCCTCTCTCAGGACCCTCGGGAGCGATCCAGCCCCCCGGAGCAGCGCGGCCCCCGCCCCCACCTCCCCCCGCCCCCAGGGAAACTTCTCGACCTTCCCACGTGGAAAACCTTCGGGGCGGCTCGTCGGAAAGTTCCGCGGGGAATTCTGTGTGCAAACCCCTCGGATTTTTGGGCAAGGCCTTGAAAAAACGCGAAGGACACTCCATGGGAACGGCGATGCGGCCCCTGGTGGGGGGGACAAAGCCCCTCCCACGGCCACCCCCGCGGCCACCACGGTGCTGCTGCCCCTCCTCACACCCCGAGTGACCCAGCCCTTCCTCCGCAGGCTGCTGGGTGCTGCTGGGACCCCCGGGAAACACCCCCCAGCCCTGTGGGGCTCTCCCGTGGCTCAGGAGAAAGGGGTCCCCAAATCGTCACGTTCTGGTTGTACAGAAATCCCACCCTTGGGCGTCCCAGGTGGGAACCAGGTCCTTCTGCTCCACATCCCCCGGACAGTGGGATACCGTCCCCGCGGCACAGCTGAGCCTGGGGATGCCGTGTCTGCCCCGGGGGGGTGAAATCCTGCCCGGGGGGGGGTTGAAAAACCGTCTTAAAATCGACAAAACCCGAGCTGGGGTCAGGAAAGTGCCCTGGGAATGGTGTGGCGGAGGAGGCAGAGCGGCATCCCCGGCCCCAGGTGGGGTCCCCCCCCCTTCCCCGCTGCAGCCGCGGCCCCAAAATAGCATCCGCCTACGAACAGGAAACCCTCGGTACGTGTTCGTGTTCGCCGGGGGCGGGGGCCCGGGGAATCTCCTCTGAATGGAAAGAAAAGGCGCCCTCGCCCCCAGAAACCATCTTAGCACCTCCTCTGGGGCGTGGGGGGGATCTCCCGGGGTACCCCGGGGACCGTCATCCCCCACCAGCGAGTGGGGGTGAAGATGCTGCTGCCCGGGACGGCTCGTGGGGGGGAGGAGGTTAAAAGGGGGGTGGGAGAACCTCCTGAAGGGAGCCTGGGTCCTGGGCAGGGGCACAGGCAGGAGGCTCTGGGGAAGGGGGATGGGGGCAGGAGGAAGAGTGAGAAGGAAAGGGAGAGAGAAACAGAGGAAATGAGGTAGTTGTCGTAGGAGTTGCACATGGAGCAGGGGACTGGGATGGGAGCCTTGTCCAGGATGTCAAGTGAGGGAGGCATCTGGCACCTTCACAGGTGAAAACAGCAGCACCTGAGGGCAGCTGTCAAACCTGAGGTGAATGTTCCCTGTGGCCAAGGAAGGGGACAGCACCCAGGACTGCCAATACACCCCCAGCCAGCTGGAAGAGGCCCAAAGCAGGGCTGGGTGACCCCAGTGAGGAAGGACAGGAGGAGGCAGCAGGTTTTTGCCTGGCTGAGCTGGAGGTTTGGGTGCCTTTGGGGTGTGAATGTGCTGCTCTTGGGGCGCCTTTCCCGATTCTTCAAGCTCCACAGCTCCACAGCTCCATCCTTGCAGGGGGGCGGCTCAGGAAGGTTCAGGCTGCAAACACCCCCTGAGGGGGAGCTGGTCTGAGCTCTGGGACACCGGGACCACTGTGGCCTTTGAACCTTTGCTGCACAGGGGAAGGAGAGGACACGGAGATGCCTCCCTGGGCCCTGATGGGGGATTTCCCTTCCCTACCCAGATTTCTTCCCTTAGTGGCTTTCATGACATGCTGTCGAGTTTCAGCATCACTTGAGGAGTAATAGAAACCACACAGTGAGGTGAGTCCCTGCTCCAAGCCCCATCCCCAGTCCATGGAGCAGGGCAATGGGAAGGGCTGGCCAGATCCTGGTGATGGGATCCACGGCAGGGGAGGGCTCAAACCTCCTCACCAGCAAAGAGGAGCCTTTTCCATCTCAGCCCTGTTTTCCATCCTCCTTTCTCGTGGTCTCAGCCTGGGGGTGGTTTGGGCACCACCTGCCCCCACCTACCTTCTCACTGCTGGATCCAGCCCTGCTGGCACTGGGAACATCCAGTCTGGCTGTTCCACACTGCACCGTGTCCTCATCCCACTGTGACATGGATGGAATAACAGAATCACAGGATATCCTAGGAAGGGACCCACAAGGTCCATCCAGTCCAGCTCCTGTCCCTGCCCAGGCACCCCAACAATCCCACCCTGTCCCTCAGAGCGTTGTCCAAACGCTCCTGGAGCTCTGGCAGCCTTGGGGCCGTGCCCACTGCCCTGGGGAGCCTGGGCAGTGCCCCAGCACCCTGTGGGGGAAGAACCCCCAGTGCTGAAACCTCCCCCAGAGTGACCCCTGAGTGACCTGAATCAAAAGCTCAGCTCCCCAGCAAGGGACCGAGGTCTGGGTGTGCTTCTCCTGGATGCACAGCCCCACATCCCCTTATCCCGGGGGATCCTGGGGGCTGGAGCAACAAGACCCCCCCCATCCAGCCTCTGTCCCGGGCACGGGGGTGCCGTGGGTCTGCCAGCTCTTGCCCATCCTTTGCCGCGGCTGCAGGTGCGTCCCCGCCGTGTCCTCCCACCCGGTCTGGCTGCGGCATCGCTGCTCTTTCGCTTCCCCGCGCTGAGGTGGTGCGGGGAGGGGGGGAACCGACCGCGCCAACCCCGGCGAAATCAGACACCGGCAACCCCGGGGCTCGCGGCACTGCGGGGAGAGGAAGGAGAACCAGGAACTCCTGCGAGGGCTGAACTGCTGATGGGGACCTGGAGGGGCTGGGGCCACAGCGAAGGGCAGCTGAGGGCAGCAGAGCATCCTCCCCACGCCGTGCCCCGTGAGGCAGGGCACGAAGCTGCTGCTGGGGGGTGGCAGAGGGCGGTGGGGGACAGCCCAAAACTCCTGCAGGCCGGCCGTGGGTGCCTGTTCCACGGCTGGAGCTGTCAGGCCCCTCCCCGGCAGTTTGCAGGGTGCTGCCCCTCCCCTGCATCCAGGGGTTTGGGGGACAGGGGGTCACAGGGGGGAGAGGGGATGAAATCCAGAGGTGGGTTAAGGGATGCTGGAGGGAGAGGAGGAGGCTGAAGAGATGCTCAACCCTGGGCATGTGAAAGGACGTGGCAGCAAAGCCCAATTCCCCCTTGCTGTGGCCACGTGTGGCCGGTGGGGGGGGGGTCGGGAGGGGACACGGGCACCCCAGGGCTGGGTTTGGGGCTGTGCCCAAGTGACAGGGGATGGTCAGGATAGAGCAGGGTGACTCTGGCTGTGACCTGGGGGGTTCCCAGCAGCTCTGCCAAGGGCTGGGGACACCTGATGGCCCCCATTGCACCGTGACCCTCCCCCTGTGTCCCCACGGGGCCCTGCCACCCCCCGCCCCGGCAGTGGGGAGCCCTGAGCTGCAGGGAGGGGAGGTGGGCTGGGGGGGAGGGTGCAGGAAGCCAGATTAACGGCAGCCAGTCGTGAAATGTAGGGCAGACCCATCTGTCAGGCGTCTCCCGTTCGAATCCGCCTGCGATGCCTCCCCCACCCCCTGCATCCCCTCCCCACCCTGCTCCTGCAAACCCGCATCCGGGGGGGGCTGTGGGGATCATCCTCCGGGGGGGAGAGGAGGCCTTGGGCTGCCAAAGGGGCTTTTACCCCTTTTTAAGCCCTGGATGTTCCTCTTGTTCCCACGGGCAGCCCCCAGCCTGGGCTCCCAGATCTGCTCCAACCAGTTTTTGGACACCCAGGAGCTTTCTCCTCTTTTGAGGTCTCTGGAAAGCTCCAGGTCAGGGAGTCAGGGGGGGTTCGTGATAGTTTTGTTTAAAAGCAGGAGCTTAAGGGAGGGAAAAGTGCATTTGTAGAGGGGAGAGGAAAGAGCCCTGGCACCACAGTTCCTCAACACCCCAGCTTTGGAAGCTGCTTCCAAAGCTTTCAATGACTGGACCACACCGGAGCCCCCAGGGAGGTGCCAGGGAGGGGGAGTAGAGTGCCAGCTCTGCCAGCTCTGCCAGCCCCTGGAGGTGCCACTGGCTGGAGCTGGAGGGGCTGGGACAGGCTGGGAGCTGCAGGATGGTGTCCTGGCAGCTGAACCCACACCAGCCCCGTGGTTACACCAAGAGGAAGAGCCCCCAACCCCTCCAACTGTGAAACACAAAAACCCTGCCTGCCCAAGAGGATGCCACTCTCCCACAGAGCATCTCGCCCAGATTTCGAGCAAAATTAGGCAAAAAGTGACTTGGAAGCCCCTGGCCCTGCCCTGCCATCAGCTCTGCTTGACCCTTGGTGCTGTGGGATAAGGAGGGGTTTTATCACACTGGGCAGGAGATGGGGGGAAGGACACAAATCTGCCTGAAATGAAAATACACACCTGGATGTGGCCCAGAGTTACACAGAGCACCCAGAGCAGCTGTGGCTGCCCCAGCCCTGGAAGTGTCCAAGGCCAGGCTGGACGGGGCTTGGAGCCACCTGGGCTGGTGGAAGGTGTCCCTGCCCATGGCAGGGAGTGGAACTGGATGGGCTTTAAGGTCCTTCCAACCCAAACCAGTGTGGGATTCTGTGTGTGTGTAACCTGGGGCTGTGGGGACACGTTCAACCCATCTGGGTTTGCAGTGACCTCAGTTTACCTTGGCAGCCTCAGACACCTTATCTTATCTCTGCATCGGGCTGTGCTCGAAGAGAAACCAGTGCCTCGGCTTCCCCTGCTCCTGCCTGCCAGGGCACCCACATCGCCCCTGCCAGGGCACCCACATCTCCAGGCACAGCCCTGCTCACCCACCGTCAGGGTGGGGGACACCCAGGGGAGCAGCTGCCCCACACATGGCACTCGGAGCTGGCACTGCAGCTTTCCCCTGGGTCAGCTCGGGGCAACAGGGAGTGCTCCCATGCCCACATCCCTCCTCCGTCCCCCAGCATCCCAGGAAAGGGAGGCTGGAATGCCTGGCATCACCCTTGTCTCTATTTTCATCCGTTTCTCTGGTTTTTTGGCCATGCTGGAGGTCTGGAGGTGCCCAGACCCTGCAGAGCTTGGTGTTTATCCCTAATCCTGCCTCTGCAAGCGCTTCCAGAATAAAGCACTGATGGAAAAGGCTTCACCTGCTCCGACCTGCTGCTGGGCAGGATGTCACCCTGACTTACAGCCTGCTGTTTTCCTGGCTTGGTGGTTTATAAACCCAAATACTGGCAATTTTTTCCCCAAACGGGGGAAGCAGACAGGGATGGGGAGCTCAGGAAAGGAATCTGCGAGCTCTTTGCCCCCCCACGAGCTGTGCAAGGAGGACGAGGGGGTCGCTGGGTTTGAGAGTTGCCATTTTTCGGGTGCAGCCCGAGCTGGGTAGGGGGACCTGCACCCCCCCAGCCCTGCCTGCTCTGCCTCTGCGGTTGCCCTGCCCGCTCCAGGGCCCCCCGGGGCAGGGTGACAGCGAGATGCAGAAAGCAGGATGTCACCTCAAACCTCAAGAGGAGCTGCCGCCGAGGGGGAGGGGGCTGGGATGCGAGGGGGGGGCGGTTTACAAGGCACTGTGTGTAAACACGGGTGCTCCTCTCCCAGCTGTCCCCTACCCCAGCCCTGCTGAGCAGCTCTCGTGTCCTCCCGGGGACAGGGAATGGCCCCGAGAGCCCCCCGGGGTGGGGACACGACCCTTTGCGGGGCTGTGCTGGGTCCGTGGCTGAAGGAGATGCCTCGATGCCCTCAGGGGTCCTTCCCAGGTGGTGGCACAAGGGTGTCCCCCTTCTCTGGGGTCAGCACAACACCCCAGCGCCTCGATCCCTTCCTCTGCTTGGGGACGGATTTGGTGGCTCAGGGACAATGGTTGGGGGCACAGCCATGGCCCCTTGAGCTCATGGCATAGGAGGGGGGTCTGACCTCAGGTCTGGGTGGGTAAATTGGGGGGTTTGCCCTCAGCCTGCTCTGCTTCTGGACTCCTCAAGAGCCAGTTTGATACCAATTTATTGACCACCACCACAAACCCTTTTTGCTCATCCATCTTCCACATGACCCTCCGAATCCCTCCTCGGCCCACCTGGGGCACGAGAACCCTGAGAGCTGGGAAAACCAGGACCCTCGACCACAGCGGGCTCTGTGAGCCCCGGACGTGGGGCTGGAACACAGCAAGGAGGGGGCCGTGCATCATTCCTGAGTTCCTAAACCCCCGGCTGCTCCTTGCCAGCCCCCGCTGACCCTAACGGGGCTCAGGAGGGCGCTGGGGAGGGGCACCCCCAGGTATGGCAGCAGTTCCACAGCTCTGATGCTCCTCCGTGGAGGTGTCACACGGGGGGACCCCCCTCGACCCGTGCAGGCACCCACGAGGTGCCCACCTGCCCAGGGATGGAGCATCAGGGCTCTGAGCCTCCCCTGGGGAAAGGCAGAGCTTTCCCACTGCTCCACGACGAGAGGGTGGAGGAGGGACAGGGGTAACCCCCCTCCTGCCACCCCTCCCTGCCCGCCGTGCCCCCGCTCTGGGCTCCAGCGGGGGGGTGTGAAGGTTTCCGGCTGTGCAGGTGTGCGGGGGGGCTCCGGGGGCACGGGGGGGGCACACGGCGGGTGGGGGGCACGGGGGGAGCACCGAGTTGTGCCCGCGGGCTCAGCCCGACCGAGAGGCACCCGCGTGCCGCCCTGGGGCTGTGCCGAGGAGGAGGATGGTCCTGCTGGGGACAGCAGGTCTCTTTTCACCTGCCCTGTGTCCGCCTGTGCCAGCCCCGGAATCTCGCGTCGTGCAGGGCAGGGAGGACCCTTCCCTCTGGGTGAGCCAAGGGGGTGCCCTGGGGTGAGGACGAGCTCACCTCCAGCTCCCCGGCCCCTCGGACAGTCAGCACAGTCCCAGCTCTGGCCACCCTCGCCAAACATCGCATGCGGTGGGAGACTCTGTGTGTGTGTGTGTGTGTGTGTGGAGGGGTCCCGAGCCTGCGAGCAACAACTTTCGCGGCTTTGAAAGCAAGGAAAAAAGCCCCGCGCCTCCAGGAGCAGCTGCTCCTGTCTGCCCGTCTCCTTTCCTGCTTTTCCCCCCCTTCTTTTTTTTTAGTCGTCTTCTCTCGCCTCGACCACATCGGCGCTAAGATGGAGCCGGTTCCCTCCCATCCAACCCGCCTCCCCCAGCTACACCTCACCCCTCGGTGACAATGACAGCTGCGAGGGTTGCGGGTGTCCCTTCCCCCTCTCCCGCGCCCCTTCCCTTCTCCCCTTCCCGTCCCCAGCCCCCCGCCCCGGGGCCGAGCCCCCCGAGCCCCCCGAGCCGGGCGGCCCCGCCGCCTCTCGCCTTGACATTTGAAAAATGCCAGGCTGAGCCGGGGCCGGCAGCTGCAGGGTGGCACCCGGCCAACTATTTCGTTTTGGGTGGGTTTCGGTTTGTTTTCCGTGGCGGCCGCCGCTGGAGGGAATGAAAGGGGAAGGCTGTGCCCCAGCCCCGCCTCGCCAGGTTTGGGGGCTGCGGAGGGGGCACCCGCGGGCAGGGATTTGACTCGGAAGGTGGACTCTGCCCGTGCCCAAGGACCGGCGGCTCTTTGGCTGGTGCATCCCCTGTGTGGCTCAGAGGTCCGGCTGCCACCACCCCAAATCCTGGGGATACCCACAGGTCGTTCTTCCAGTTTGGGATCCCCTCCATCCTGGTGTCCCAGAGTCCCTGTGCTCCCCAGTGCCAGCCTTAGGTGGGTCCTGGCCCCCAGAGGACCCATGGGCAGGGAAGAGAAGGACAGTCCAAGTGTTATCCAGCATCCAGCTCTCCCAGGGGTTTGGCTGGGAGGATCCTGGCGAGTTCAGGCCCCAGGTCCTTGCAGAGACACGGCACTGGCCGGGCCAGGGTGCCACTGGGGGAGCCCCCAACATGGGGAAGAGTCACCCCTTGGCTTGGGTGCCCCCAGCCCCTCTGTGGCCCCGTGGAAGTGGCGTGGCCCTGGCACGGGTCTCGGTGCCAGCGGGCACTGATGTGCTGCCGGCTGGTTGGGGGGTTTGCTGGGGCTGTGGCGCAGAGGGAAGGGAAGGGAGAGGCCACTTCCCCCCCGTTGCAGGTGCCCAAGTCCCTTCCTGCTGCTGTGCCTCGGCGATGGGCAGTGCGAGTCAGGCTGGCACAAGGGACGGGGACGCTGTGCCCTGTGCCCTCCTCAGTGCCCTGTGCCCTCCTCTGCTGGGGACACGGACGCTGTGCCCTGTGCCCCCCTCGGCTGGGGCAGGGGACAGCAGCCGGCAGCAAGGACACCGCTTGGATACTCATATTTTTTATTCATGTAAGCACCATAAATCCGCCTGGCTGCTCTTTCCCTGACAATAGAATTCATTATGATGGAAATATCCTCCGGAGGACTGCAGCTTAATTACCTCCTCATTTGCATTTTTGCATATTAATGACTGCAGAGCTGCTAATTTTGCTGCATTATTTTAAAGGCGAAGCAGCCCCGCTCCTCTGTTGTGTCTCCTGCCATTTTCTGTTCCCTCCCTTTCTCCCCGTTAGGGCCGCAGGCCGCTCAGCCCCGGGCTCAGCGATGCCTCCTCTCGCGTCCCCAGCGCGACGGCCCCGCTCCGTCCCAGTGCCACCCTCGGAAATGCCAACCCTTCCTCATTAAAACGGTGCCTTCGTCAGCCCCTCGGGCCACCCAGCCCCCGTCGGGTGTCCCTCGGGTGGGATGCCCAGGCCAGGTGCCCGCGCGGGGCGTCCCCAGGATGTCCCCAGGATGTCCCCAGGATGTCCCCGGCTCCTTGGCGAGCGTTGGGGGCGGCGTGGCCGCCTGCGTCCTCCGCGCTCCCGACTATTGTTCTGGTGGCGGTTTTTGGGCAGCGGTGTCACCGCCTGTTACTTCCACTCCACGGCTCCAACCGCAACAGGCTGGGCAGGAGCGGGGGCTCTGCCTCCCCCCTCCCCGCCGGCCCCGCTCCCTCGCCGGCCCTGAGCATCCCTGTTCCCGCTGCCCGCCGGGAATGGCACGGCGGGATGTGGAGGTGCCACCTCCCGAAATCACTGATGGGAAAGGGAAGGCTCCGGGGGATGGGGGATGCCGAGCCCTCTCCCGCCTCTCCGCGGGGTGCGGGGCTGGGCTGGGCGCCCCCCGACTCTGCCCAGGCTGGGGGTGCGGCGCCCCCCGCTCCGGATCCCCCCGCGTGTCACTGTCCCGGGCTGGTGTTTGGGGTCCCATCCTGCCCGCCAGGACCCAGCTGAACCCCAGCAGGACCCTCTGCCCGGTCCCCGAGCGTGCCCTGACCGCGGCCCTCGGGGGGAGGGTTGGGCTCTGATCCCTTCCCGCATCTCACCCCACGTCAGAGGGGCAGAAGCAGAACCAAGAGTTTCCCGTCCCCGGCCAAGCCCGCGGTGTGGCCGCGTGTCCCCGCTGACCCAGGTGCCACCAACCCGGGGCTGCCCAGGGTGACTCAGCCTGGCAGGTGCCACCAAGGGCGGGCGCGGAGGGAGCCCGGGGGTGTGACAGCCCGGCGGGATGCGGAGCGTCAGCACAGGATCGGGAGGTGGGGTGGGCAGGGACGGGGCTGGGGACAAGGATAGGGATGAGTCTGAGCAGAGGGACAGGGCTCGGGACAAGGACATGACTGGGGGCAGGGTCAGGGGTGGAGATGGGGCTGGGGAAAGGGACAGGGCTGGGAACAGGGACAGGGACAGGACCGGGGCAGGGCATAAGGACAGGGCAGGGCAGGGCTGGGCACAAGGACATGACTGGGGACAGGGTCAGGGCTGGAGACAGGGCTGGGCACAGGGACAGGGACAGGACTGGCACAGGGACAGGAACAGGGACAAGGAGAGGGACAGGGCACAGGGACAGACACAGGGCAGGGCTGGGCACAAGGAGAGGACCGGCACAGGGACAAGATCGGCACAGGGAGAGGACAGGAACACAGTCGGAACTGGGCACAGGGACAGGGACAGGACAGACACAGACACAGGAATAGGACAGACACAGGGACGGGACAGACGGAGGGACGGGACAGACGCAGGGACAGGGACGGGACAGACATAGGGACGGGACAGATGCAGGGACAGGACAGACAGACGCAGGGACAGGACAGACAGACGCAGGGACAGGACA
>NW_016690470.1:689093-697900 GCF_001604755.1 Lepidothrix coronata
ATCCCACACCCTCACCCCACACCTCCCCACCCAAATCTCCAACCCCCCCCCTACCCCCCCCCCCCCCTCCCCCCCCCCCCCCTCCCTCCCCTGCCCCCCAACTCCCCCAGTCTTCTTTCCCACTCCCCACTGGCTCCCATCTCTCCTGGGTTCCTGCTCTGCCACCCTGGATCCCTCTGTACCTCAGTTTCCCCAGGGAACACCCCCCCCTCCAACCCTCACGTTGATCTGGCACACTCTGGCACCCCTGTCCTGCTCCCTTTGGAAGGGACCTGCCCCTTGGGGTCCCACCTGGGCTGGGAAAAGAACCCTCACCCTCCCCAAACCAGAAGCATCCCCCTAATGCAGCAGCCTTGACACTCTGACCTGCCCCGGCACCCCCCTGCATCCCAGAGCCCCCCATCCATCCCCGGGGACCACTGGTGTCACCGTGGCAACCAGTGATGGTCAGCAGCCGGTGACCTGGGTGCCCTGGAGGGAGCCCTGGGCCTGGCCGGGGTCACAGGGGTCAATCAATCTCATTGCTATGCACAGGGCCCTTCGTTACCTCCACAGCCAGTGCCAGGGCAGGCAGGGAAAGGGGGGGGAAGGGACAAAATGGGGGGGAAACGATAGAAAAGCAACTCAGAGGCTCCTGTTTTCAAAGCCAGTCCCAGTGACCCCCATCCCCTCCGGGGATCCCCGAGATGGGTCCCTCCAGGGCTCTGCAGGGGCCTCAGGGCAGGGGGATGTGCTGGGGTGGGTGTCCCTGGGCAGGGTGGGGGTCTGGGTGCCCGGGCTTGGGCTGGAGTCTTCCAGTTCCTGAACCCTTTGCCCAAGGGGGTGACCCCCCCACTCCCAGCATCCTTCCCACCTCCTGCCAGCCACTGTCAGGAAGGGCTGGGGGGACGGGGGGCTTTGCTGAACCCCACCCACATCCTGGAGGGGAGGGGGACAGGCAGCCCTGTGCCCCCCAGAAATGGGTAACCCCCCTGGGGAGGGCTCGGGCGGCTCTGCTTGCCAAACAGGGGAGCTGATGGGAGCCTTCCTCCACCCCCCCTGCTCCCAGCCTTCATCTCCATCCATCCCGGGCTGGGAACCGCGGCTGTGGGGCCTCCTGGCCTGGCTGAGGCCCAGCAGACTCATCTCCCCGGTGGATCCCTGCCCTCACCTCCTGCCTGCCCCGCCTGCCCTCGGCTGTGTTCGATCCGGCCGCCCGGCTCCGGGCTGTGCTGGGATGGGCCCGGGCAGCAGAGCCCCCTCCCAGGCAGGGGGATGGGATGGGGCACTGAAATCCTCCTCCGACAGGGATCCTGCTCCTGGGGAACATCCCGGGCTGGCAGGGCAGAGAGGGGCATCCCTCTGGCTGTGGGAACTCCAGCTTCTTGTGCAACTCCCATCCCGGGATGCTCCAGGGGCACAGATGGCACAGCCTGCACAAGGTTTCAGCCCCAAAAGCCACCAGGTCCCAGCAGAGGCTGCTCAGAGCAGCCACGACCTGCCTTGTCACCTCCTGCCCCCCAAAACTGAACCCCCCACCCAGGGGACACCCCAGAGCCGGGGGGTGGTTTTGGGGAGGGGGGCAGTGCCCATGCCCACGGCTCTGCTGCTTCTTCCCGTGCCCCCGCAGCTGCCCCCGGCTCTGCCCCGGGGCTGGAGCCTGTGCAGCACAGACACGGCGTCTCCAGCTCACAACCACACTGGCCTCGGGGAGGGGGGGCTGCTGGGAAAAGGCTCCCCCCGCCAGGCCGGGGATTGCCAGCATTTACCGGTACTGGGCCAACAGCGCCGTCTCCAGGCCTTCCCAGTTCCCCCAGTTCCTCCCGGGGAGGCGGCAGGTCTGGCCCCGCTGGGGGTCCCGTGTCCTCAGTGTGGGGACACCCCCGTCCCTCGATGCTCCAGGGGACCCCTCCACCCCTCTGACGGACCCACAGGGTGGGAACCGGGTGCCAGCAGCTGCTTTTCCCCCCTGACACGGCCCCGAGTCCCCATTTTGGGACCCCCCCCCGGCCCAGCAGTGCCGGGATGCTCCTGTTCCTGCTCTCCCCACCCCCAGCATCCCGCCCGGAGCCGCACGTGAGCGGCACCCAGGGCAGATTGTAGCTGACGGCTGGAAGATGGATTTATTGCAATGATGCAAAAATTAGTTTATAGAATATATATAAATAAAGATTTCCTTCCTTGATGGGCAAACTCAGCACAGCAGCAGCTCCTCTGGCAGGATTTATTAATCACCCCGGCGCTGCCTGTGCTGTGGCAACTGTTTCCCAGGGCAAATAGGGCCAGTGGTGTCCTGAGAGGGAGCAAAAAATCCTCAATTTTAGCTTCTTCTCAGTCCAGGACCAGTTATTGCTGCCGTGGATGAGCCTGGTAGAAAAGGGCCCCCCCTTCCCCCTAGAACCAGCTGGAAGGGGAAGATACTTCCCAGCTTCCTTGGGCATGCAGTGACAGGACGGGAGGAAAAGGTTTTAAGCTGATGGAGGGCAGGGTGAGATGGGATATTGGGAAGGAATTCTCCCCTGTGAGGGTGGGGAGGCCCTGGCACAGGTTGCCCAGAGAAGCTGTGGCTGCCCCTGGATCCCTGGAAGTGTCCAAGGCCAGGTTGGATGGGGCTTGGAGCAACCTGGGCTGGTGGAAGGTGTCTCTGCCCATGGCAGGGGGTGGGACTGGGTGGGCTTTAAGGTCCCTCCCAACCCAAACCATTCCGGGATTCCATGATCCGTCCTGCCGGTTAAACTCGGGGAAACTGAGGCAGGGCTGCAGTGACTTGTCTGGAGCCAAACAGGACCAAAGGGAGGCTGCTGGAGCATAAAGGAGGGATGTGCTTCCTCTCGGATTTTCGGAGGGAGTCGGCTCGTCTTTGGGGGGACCCTCCCCCGCACCTGCCCTTGGGGCCACGCCACTTCCCGGGAGGAAAAGGAGGGAGCCGCCCGGGATGGCCGATCCCGCGGGGGCCCGGGGTGGCAGCAGGACCCCCCCCAGCCCCCTCGGTCCCCCCGCGGGGCGCCGGGGCTGCGGCGGGGCACGGGCTGCTGCTCTCTGTGTCTCCTTGTTGGGCGGTCGATCCCCAGACAGACTCCTCGCCTTGCTGCGTGTGCTCTTTCGAGCCCATTGATTTCCCTGAGTAAGTGAGTTTGTATGGATCATGCAGCATGCGGGCTGGGCTGCCCAGCGGTGCAGCAGCCGGCGGGGGGGAGGGCTGCGCGGGGAGGGGGGGCGGGCACCGGGGAGAGAGCAGGGCCGATCGATACGGACAGTGTGAAGTGAATTAATGGAAGACGTAGAGCCTGGCTGACAGCGCTGCCGGGGCCGCGCTGCCCTTCGGGGGCTGCTGGAAGGCAGCTGGCGATGCCGAGAGGGGTCCCCGGGGACCCTCCCTCCGGCCCTGCCCCGGGGGCCGGGGATGCCGCTGGGCCCGGGGGGGTGCGGGGGTGCCCGCAGGGATCTTGTGGCTCCGGAGCTTCTGCCCCGACGGGAGATTTGGGATCCTCTGGTTCCCGGGATGCGCCCACGGATCCCCCTCTGTGAGATCCCAGCTCGGGGAGATGGTCTGTACCCGCAGCCAGCCAGCTGGGGTCTAAAGAGTATTTTAAATACTCTCGGGGGAGGCTGTTTGTTCAGAATTTCCATGAAAACGTTTTGGGGGGTGTGTGGAAATAAAAGGAGAGAAAAATCCCCGGTTTCCTGTTAAAACGGGTTGGTTTCTCTTTCTCTGTGCCCAGAGGAGCAGGGTGTGAGCAGGACCCTGCCTGCATCCAGCCTGGGGTTCCAGTGTCTCTTTGGCCTTTGCAGAGCGTTTTGTGGAGAGCTTGGAAAAAAAGCAAAGCCTCAAAAATCCCCCCAAAATCATTTCCCACAGTGCTGAGAGGCCTGGAGCAGCCTGGGACAGCCACCAGCAGCAGAATTCCTCTTTCCCAGGCCATGGTTGTTCATTGCTCAGCCCTGGGTGCAGGTGGGCAACTCCAAATTCTGGCAGCGCAAGTCAAAGAGAAGCACCAGCCAAGCCTGTGGTCAGTGCAGAAACCTCCCAAACTCCACCCAAAATGAGACACTTTGCACCCCATGCCACTTGCTGAGGCTCATTAGGGTCTTATTAATTATCCCAAGAGTCACAGAATGGTTTGGGCAGGAAGGGACCTTAAAGCCCACCCAGTCCCACCCCCTGCCATGGGCAGGGACACCTTCCACTAGCCCAGGTTGCTCCAAGCCCCATCCAACCTGGCCTTGGACACTTCCAGGGATCCAGGGGCAGCCACAGCTGCTCTGGGCAACCTGTGCCAGGGCCTCCCCACCCTCACAGCCAACAATCCCTTCCCAATATCCCATCTAACCCTGCTCTCAGTGTGAAGCCATTCCCCACTCGTCCTGTCACTGAAGAGTCCCTCTCTGGCTTCCTTGTTCTTCCTCTTTCTGGCTTGTCTTCACTGGGATGGAGAAATAAAGGAGCCAACCTTGGCTGGCATCGTTAGGTTTCAGTGTTAATGGATTTATGGAATGGGAGGGTTCTCCAGCAGGACTTAGGAAGGGGTTGTGTGGCCCATTTTGCTCAGGCAGCACTGTGAGGGGCTCGAGGAGCCTCCATGGCCACCCAAGAAAGTGGCTCCAGGTCCTGCCACTTCTTTTTTGCTGTTATAGCAGGAGTGAAGCAGGTGAGGTGAGCTCAGGGCCCACCTGAACCTGCTCCAGCCAGGACCAGGGGTGCTTGAGGGAAGGGAATGGTGCCCTGAGGGCACAGGACTGGGCCTGGAAACCTTCGATGCAGGATGGGATTGGATGGGATGCCTGGAGTGTGGGCTCTAGGGAGGATATTCCTGAGTGGGGTTTAGTCCAGGGAAGGCTGCAGGGAGGCCATTGCCATTCTGGGGGCTTTTGGAGCTTTTTCTCTCTTGGATTAGAAGCAGGAGAAGCTGTTGCCAGTGGTACTTCACGCTCTGGGAGTCCCAGGGACTTTGGCACCAGAGGGGCAGCACCCCAGGGGTTTGCCAGGGCTGGCTGGGCAGGGAGGTCCCTGTCCCCAAGCACACAGTGACAGGTCCAGGGAGCTGCTGGGCAGGGGCTGGAGGGGCTTTGGGTGCTGCCTCGTCCTCTGCTCCTGCTGCAGCTCCGGGGAACCCGGAAAATCCCGTGGAGCAGGTGGGATGAGGGAGTATGGGATGCTGAGGGGGCAGAGCTGTGTCCGTGGTGGAGCTGCTGAGCAGGGAGGAAGCTGCTGGTGGTGGCAGAGCCGTGCCCTGGCGATGGACACCCATGTGCTCACCACAGGGATGTGGCACAGAGGGAACGTGACGGGTGAAGGGTGGCACAGCCAGCCTGGCGTGGGGTCCCACCTGGCAGTGCCTGGCAGGTGAGATGTGAGGGCACAGGGCTCCTCTGGGCCATAACAGAGCCAGATGGGCCCGGGGAGGGGGAGGAAGAGCCGCGCTGGCCCTTTAAGGGAATAATTTCGGAGCTGGCCTACTGAGTTATTGATTGGCGCTATGGTAACGTATATTAGATTATGTATGGCTGGAAATGTGTTGTGGACTGGGAGGCTTGTTTGGGAAGCCAGCACTCCTCTTCTTGTAAACCAGCTCCCCGCAGAGGTTTGGGCTGAGCAGGGGCTGTGGTGTGGCAGCTCCTCCAGGGCTGAGCACGGGCAGCGCTCGGTGCACGGGTGAGACTGAGGGATCCACGCTCCGGGGGCACCTCTGGGGCAAAGGGATGGGCCCGAAGGGTTTGGGTTCAAAAGGTGCCATCAGACAGATGGGAATACCTGTGGAATCGGTCAAAAGTGGGAAAATCCCACAGCAAACCCTTTGCTCCCAAAGCAGCCACAGCTACACCCACACCCCGCCTTCCTTGGGAAGAAGGAACACCCAGGGAAGGACCCAGTCCCAAGAAACAGGGCAGGTGAAGTGTCTGGGTTCTCTCCAACCTCTCCATCTGCCAGGGCTTTGCCTTTGGAGCTGGAAAAGCACAGTTCTTCCCTGTTGCTGTGGCACAGCAATGGCAGGGGGACTGTAGTGGGGCAGCTTTGCCAAAACCCTTTTCCAGCCCTGTGGCTGCTGCTGATCTGGGTCACTCGGCGAGTCTGAGCCCTGCAGCTCCTCGTGTGCTCTTGGATTGCAGGGGAGGCTCCTTCCAGCCCCACTCCTGCCTTTGCACAGACCCTCAGGAACAAGGTGAGGAGCTGGGGTTCAACCAAAACCCCTTCCCGGGAGTGCCAGGAGGGAGCAACCCCTGGTTGGGTGGATAAAGCTCCCAAATCCCACCCAGAGCCCTCTGTGCCCTTTCCCTCGATGACAAGTTGGTAGGACAGGACGTGGCTCATCCTGCTCCTGTGGTATGATCCCCTCCAGGAGAGCCTGGAGTGTGGGACCCTGGCACAGGGATGGCAGACAGAGGCTCCCTATGGATCCCAGACTCTGGCCTTCACCTTTTGGTGCTGACCGTGGCCAGCAGCTCCTGTTTGGGTGGATAATGCTCCCAAATCCTGGGCAGAGCCTTCCATGCCCATTCCCTCACTAGCATGTTGGTAGGACAGGACGTGGCTCATCCTGCTCCCGCTGGATTGTCCTCTCCAGGGGAGCCTGGAGGTGTGTGGACCCCCACACTCATCTGGGAGATGAAGGCTCCATGTGGATCCCAACCTGTCGGTGCTGGCTGTGGCAGCCACGGGGCAGCCTGGGAGACACTGGAGCAGGATGGGGAGGCACAGGAGCAGGATGGGGAGGCAGAGAAGACCAGGATGGGAAGGCAGAGGAGCAGGATAAGAAGGCACAGGAGCAGGATAAGAAGGCACAGGAGCAGGATGGGAAGGCACAGGAGCAGGATAAGGAGGCAGGGGAGCAGGATAAGGAGGCACAGGAGCAGGATGGGAAGGCAGGGGAGCAGGATAAGGAGGCACAGGAGCAGGATGGAAAGGCAGAGGAGCAGGATGGGGAGGCAGGGGAGCAGGATAAGGAGGCACAGGATCAGGATGGGGAGGCAGGGGAGCAGGATGGGAAGGCACAGGAGCAGGATAAGAAGGCACCGGAGCAGCCCCGGGAGGCACAGGATCGTGCCACGCCCTCGGAGCTCGGCCGGGGTGGGGGGGAATGTGCCGGAGTAATTGGGCTTGGAAAATGAGACTTTCGCGATCGTTGAAAAGTGGGGAGGGAGGGGAAGGCGGTGGGGAGAGGCAGCTGCTGGAGGAGCTGGGGGAAGGAGGGGTCAGCCCAGGGAGGGCTGGAGGGGAGTTGGGATGTATCTTGGGGTGTCCCCACAGCGCCCTTGGTTCTTGGGTGGGAGCTGTGTCCTGCTGCCCTTTGACTGGAGCCACCCCGGATCCTGGTGCTGCCAGACCTGGGGGAGCAGCTGCCCCACGAGGGGCCCCGTCAGTGTGGGGGTCCCCAAACAACCCCTCTGTGCCCGACACCGCCCTGCCCGGGGTGAGACCAGCAAGCCCAGGCGGTCACTGGGGTGAACTGGGGGCAGGGAGCACAGGGAAGGGGACCCTCGGTAGTGGGGCAGTGGGAGACTGGCTGGAGAGAGGACAAAGGAATTTGGAGGGGAAGCAAGGTGCTTTGTTGCATCTTGCAGGGCTGCCTTTACCTGAGGCCCCCCCCCGGCGCTCACAGCGGGAGATTCGGGGGTGGGATGGGATGGGATGGGATGGGATGGGATGGGATCTCTGGGAGCAGCAGCCACCAGGGCCTGGGGTGCTGCTCTCCAGGCACTGCCCAGCGACTGCTCCAGTGCTGAACACAGCTCCTGCTCCTCCTCCTCCCTCACTTCCCCTTTTTATTTTTGCCTTCTTCCTCCCGGTGTAACAGCAAATCCTATCGATCCCCGAGCCGGGAGTGACGGGAGGGGGGTGGATCCAGCCGTCGGGGCTGCCCGAAATGCCAGAGGCTGAAGCACCTGAGCCACCTCCAGCTGGGATTCCCCCCAGCACCTCCCAGCTCTGGGCGGGACAGGCAGGGATGGGCTGGGGTTGGAGCCAGGAGCTGGGATTTGGGAGCTTTGTCCACCCAGCCGGGGGTTGCTCCCTCCTGGCACTCCCGGGAAGGGGTTTTGGTTGAACCCCAGCTCCTCACCTTGTTCCTGGGGGTCTGTGCAAAGGCAGGAGCGGGGCTGGAAGGAGCCTCCCCTGCAATCCAAGAGCACAGGAGGAGCTGCAGGGCTCAGACTCGCCGAGTGACCCAGATCAGCAGCAGCCACAGGGCAGGAGCTCCAGGCTGGGGCTGAGCTCGCGGGAGTCCTGAGCTGCTTTGGGAGCTGAGCTTGCTTGGACAGAGATTGCCTATGGCCAGGTTGGGGGGTGGATTTTAGAGCCTCAGGCCCTGAATTCTGGGAGGTTTTTAAATGTGTTTCTGGTTTTCCCAAGCACGGGGCATTGCCCAGGTAGTTGTGTGAGGGGCTGGAAATGCTGGGGAAGCCCCTCCAAGGGTTTTGTGAGCTGGGATGGGTCCTGGGTACCACAACCACAGCAGTGCTGGGTGTGGGAAACCCCCAGTTCCCAGCTCCTCACCAGGCTGGTGGCTCCAGAGGCTCTGGGCAAGTCTCTCTGAACCCCAGACACTTGTGCACAGTGGGGATCCCTGCTTGTCCCCCTCTTTTCTTCTCTTTTTTTCTTTCTCTTGTGTTAATTCTTGTTCCTGCATCCCAGCTGGCTTCAAGGGCTGGAAGAGACTTAAAGTAAATCCCTGCACCTCTGCTCTGGAGCCAGGCTGGGAGAGCTGGGGGGGTTCACCCAGAGAAGAGAAGGATCTGGGGAGACCTCAGAGCACCTTCCAGGGCCTAAAGGGGCTCCAGGAGAGCTGGAGAGGGACTGGGCACAAGGGATGGAGGAACAGGACAAGGGGAAT
>NW_016690470.1:698927-701264 GCF_001604755.1 Lepidothrix coronata
GAACTGGGACAGGAGGGGTCCCTGAACTGGGACAGGAGGGGGTCCCTGAACTGGGACAGGAGGGGTCCCTGAACTGGGACAGGAGGGGGTCCCTGAGCTGGGACAGGAGGGGGTCCCTGAACTGGGACAGGAGGGGGTCCCTGCTTGGGTGCCCTGTGGGGGTGGAGGGTCCATCCAGCTCCTCGGTGGTCCCAGCTCTGGCGTCAGGGAGGACTCGCTCCAGCTGATGGGACCCTCTGGCAGGGACAGGAGGGGTCCTGCTGGGGACCCTCTCCATGGGAGAGGTGGCCAAAAGCTGGAACCCACTGGAGTTAATCCTGCCTGAGGGTCTTCTGGAAGGGACAGGAGCCTGGGGACAGCCAGGTCTGAGTGGGGGCACAGATCCCACCCAGACCTCGCTGGACACCGGTGGGACTCGTGTGGTGGCCTAAGGGATGGCAGGGATGGTGATCTCAGGGCAGCTCTGGATCAGCTGCATGAGGAGGCTCTGAAACTACACAGCCTCAGAGATTTCTGGAGAAGCTGCCATTTCTCCCTTTCCCTTTTTTCCCCTTTCCCTTATTTTCTCTTCCCCCTTTTTTCCTCTTCCTCCTTTTTCTCTTCCCCCTTATTTTCTCTTCCCCCTTTTTTCTCTTCCCTTTTTTTCTCTTCTCCCTTCTCTCTCTTCCCCCTTTTCTCTCTTTGCCCTTTTCTCTCTTCCTCCTTTTTTTCTTCCCCCTTTTTTTCTCTTTCCCCTTTTCTCTCTTCCCCTTTTCTCTCTTCCCCCTTTTTATTCTTCCCCCTTATTTTGTCTTCCCCCCTTTTTTCTCTTTCCCCTTTTTTCTCTTCCCCCATATTTTCTTTCTTCCCTCTTTATTCTCTTCCCCTTTTTCTCTCTCCCCCCTTTTTTCTCCCTCTCCCTTTATTTTCTTCCTATTCACTTCTATTTTTTTGTTTTCCTCTTTTTTTTTTTTTTTTTTTTTTTGTGTTGGAGCATTAAAAAACCAAAAACATTTGCTACTGCATTTGATTTAGCCATTTATTTCAATGCCTTTGTTGAAAGGAGATGGCAGCTCCAGACCCAGCTGGACATCAGGGAAAACAAACAGGCTGGAGGGAAGAGGGAGAAGCCCTGCTCAGGCTGTGTTTGTCAGGCCCATATTGGCATGTGCCCCATCCCTCAGCAGCCTGTTAGACCCGGGAACAGGAACAGGGGAACGCAGCTAGGAGAGAGGAGTGAGGAAGAGGAGGGGGGGAAGAAGAGGCAGGAGGTGCTCAGGGACACCCCTGTGGTGCTGGTGTGGGGCAGGATCCATCCCTGGGGGCAGAGCCATGTGCTGGGGGGCTCCAAGGACACCCCCTTGGCTCCCAAACCCAGAGCAGCCTCTGTCTCTCCCACATCCCAGAGAGTTCCTGAGGCACCAGGACCAGTGTGGGCTCTGCCTGGGGGTCTTCTGGGCTGGGGAGGTTGGAAGTGAGACCGTGATGGGGACGTGGCAGCACTTCCCTGCACCCAGGGCTGCTGGCACTGGGGTGCTGATGTCAGGAGGAATCAGCTGGGAATCCAGAGCAGGAGCCAGCAGGGCTGTTCCCCTGGTGCCAGGACAGCAGGGAGGTGACAGTCCTGCTGCCAGGACAGCAGGGAGGTGACAGTCCTGCTGCCAGGGCTGCCACCGAGCTGACCTTGGTGGCATAAACGGGAAGGGAGTGGGAGCAGGAGCAGGAGCAGGAGCAGGAGCAGGAGCAGGAGCAGGGAGGTGACGTGTTTGCAGTGTTTGCCCAGTTTCTCCATCCCTGGAAGTGTCCAAGGCCAGGCTGGATGGAGCTCTGAGCAACCTGGGCTAGTGGGAGGTGTCCCTGCCCATGGCAGGGGGTGGAACGAGGTGGTCTTTAAGATCCCTCCCAACCCAACCCATTCTGGGATTCCGGGATTTTCAGCCCAGGAGCGAGGAGGAGGATGGGGGAGGAGGCAGGTGATGCCTGCTGAGCGTCTGACCTGCCCAGGAGCAGGGCACTCTGTTCTGGGGCTCCTTTCTCACTCACCCACCCCCGGGAGAGGGGCCCTGGGGCCATTCTCCCCTGCTCTGTGTTTTGGGGACAAACCAGCTGGAGGAGCAGGAGCAAAAGGGAGTTCAAATCTTTCCTTGGCTCTAAATGCTCCGGGGGGGGGGGGTCACCCACGGTTCCATGTCCCCAAGGTGGGCACGGACCTGCCCCCGGGAGCCTTCAGGGAGCCCCGTCCTCCCGTCACACTCCCTGGCACCGGCTCCAGCCCCCCTCCCCTGATCCCCTCGTTAGCTGCAACACGGGAAGTGTTTTGAAACCTTCGCAAAGGGGTTCGTGTGTCCGTCCCCCCCC
>NW_016690470.1:703983-709080 GCF_001604755.1 Lepidothrix coronata
GACCACACATGAGCACACACAACCACACACAACCACACACGACCACACATGAGCACACATGAGCACATACAACCCTATATTACCATACCTGACCACACATGACCACTCACCACTATTCATGACCACACACAACCACACATGACCATGAACAACCCTATATTACCATTCACAGCCCTGTGTGACCACATGTGACCACTCACCACCATTCAGGACAAGGTGGGACCGTGTACAACCATGGATTACCAGGTATGACCACTCACCACAACCTACAACAACACATGAACAAATAAAACCCAATATTGCCATGCACGACCGTGGACCACCACACATGGACAGTTGTCACCATGCCTGACCATGCACAACCAGGGATGACCACTCACCACCCTCCATGACCACACACAACCACCCATGACCATGCACGACCACAGACAACCCTGTATTACCAGGGACAACTTGTCTACAACCACACATGACCACTCACCACCACCTAGGACAACACAGGACCATGTACAACCATGGATGACCATCCATGACCAAACACAACCACCCATGACTATGCACGACCACAGACAACCCTGTATTACCATGGACAACCCTGGGCCAATCGCCACCATGCCTGACCAGGCACAGCCATGGTGACCATCCATGACCACTCACCACCACCCACGACCACACATGACCACAGAGAACCCCATATTATCATGCACAACTTGTCTACAACCACGCATGACCACTCAACACCACCAGGACAGTGTAGGTCCACACACAACCATGGATGACCATCCATGACCATTCACCACCATCCATGACCACACAAAACCACCCCTGTCCACCCATGACCACATACAATTCCATATTATCATGCACAGCTTGTCTACAACCACACATGACCACTCACCACCACCCAGGACAATGCAGGGCCATGTATGACCATGGATGACCATCTATGACCACACACAACCACCCATGTCCATGCATGACCACATACAACCCCATATCATCATGCACAACTTGTCTACAACCACGCGTGACCACTCAACACCACCAGGACAGTGTAGGACCACGCACAACCATGGATGACCATCCATGACCATTCATCACCATCCATGACCACACACAACCACCCATGTCCATGTATGACCACATACAACCCTGTATTGCCATGACAACTGTGGGCCACCACACACAGCCAATCTCCACCATGCCTGACCGTGCACAGCCATGGATGACCATCCACGACCACTCACCACCACCCATGTCCATGCATGACCACATAGAACCCTATATCATCATGCACAACTTGTCTACAACCACGCATGACCACTCAACACCACCCAGGACAACGTAGGACCGTGTACAACCAGGGATGACCATCCATGACCATTCATCACCATCCATGACCACACACGACCACCCATGTCCATGCATGACCACACACAACTCTGTATTACCATGGACAACGTGTCTGCAATCACACATGACCACTCACCACCACCAGGACAATGTAGGACCATGTACAACCATGGATGACCATGCACGGTCACTCACCACAACCCACAACAACACACAACCACACAGGACCACCCATGACCACTCGCCACCACTCATGACCACACACAACCACACAGGACCACACATGACTGCAAATGGCCACAGATGACCACGTGTGGCCGTGAAATGACCACACCCCACCACCACACGAGCAGCCCCAGCTGTTCCCTCAGCCCCCAGGCGCAGAGTTGGTGTCTTGGCTGTGCATGGCCATGGATGGTTTGTCTCCCACGAACGGGGTCCTTGGCCCTGACCACCCTCTTGCCTGCAGCAGGGGACATGTCAGTGGAGAAGGACCTTCTCCTGCATGGCTGGATCCTGCTGCCTGCTCTTTTCCTTTGGTGCCCTTCATTCCATACAAGAAGGACCAGCAAACAGTCTTTCCATTGTCTCCTTCTCCGGGGGAAAAGAAGGATGAAGATTTGACAGGAGGTCAAAGGAACCTGGGGGTGGAAGTGACTGTTCTGGGAAGCTGCACAGGAGGAACCTGCGTGGATCCCCCGGGAAACAGGGATGGAAGGAACCAGGTTAATTCAGCTTGAACTGGTGGTGGCGCTTGCTTGTTTGGAGAAAGGCAACACCTAGAGCTGCTTGAGCCTTCGGTGGCCTCCAGTGCCACGATCCTACAATCCTGTGGGAAAAGGAGGGGGAAGATGCTCCCTTTGCAGGCAGGGAAACTGAGGCGTGGAGGGTCCGATGGCCCTTTTGGGGTGCCACACCAACCCCAGCCCCAAAGTCCTCGTGCAATGGGCTCAGAGCCTTGAAAGTCACCCAGACCAGAGTGGGATCTCCCTTTGGGATTCACGGAGCAGCTCCCGGGGCACGTCCTGCTCAGCATCTCCCAGCGGAGCAGCCGGGGGAGGCGACGGGGGGATAAACGGCCCTTGGGAGCACAGGGGGGCCGTGTCCCCGCTGCGGGGACAGACAGAGGGATGAGAGCAGGCAGGACGAAGGGCAGGGCGGCAGGGGGGGCTGCTGGGGGCAGGGTCCTGCCCAGCCTGACACGGGGCCGCGGAGCCGGGAGCGTTGCGAGGTGCCGAAGGGATCGATAGCAATTCTAATATCATACGAGTCAATCGTGCCCTGTCATGGCCAGCGCGGCAGGCTGACTCCAGAGCTGCAGGACCTGACAAATGGGCTCTCAAAGCCGTATTTATAGCAAGAAAAAGCTCATAAAACGGAAAGAAGGGCAGAGCGAGGGAGGAGCCTCGGCCCGGCCCCGCTCCGGCCATTACACTGACCACGGGAAGGGGAAGGGGATGTGGGGAGCTGCCCACCCTGGGGGGCTGGTTAAGGGTTGGGATTCGGTGCTGGAGGGGTTGTGGGGCAGAGACCCAGCCCGTGGGGCAGGGGAGCACCAAATGATGTCCTGGGTGGGGTCAGGGGAGAGGGTGGGGGGATATATGGCTGTGCCCGGAGGGGGTTTGGGGTGTTAACCCCAGCAAACTCCTGTCCCCCAGCCCTGTGCAAGCCCCCACCAGCCACACACCCCAGGGCTGATGCAGGGGGAGAGCTCTGGGGCCAGCCCAAAGCCCGCAGAGGAGTCCTGACCTATTTTTGGGGGACACACACGGGGAAGGCACTGTCCCCCTTTATTGCCCCTGGGCAGGTGAGTCCTGCAGCCGCTCATCCTGTTCCCCTCTTGTGCCATCCTGTCCCTCCTGCCCCTGGCCTCAAAGAGCAAACCCTGCCTGGCATTTCCAGGAGCTGCAGTTTTTCTCCAGGCCTTGATGAGGAAAGATATTTATGAGAAGAATCAGGGGAAAAAAACGAAGAGGGGCAGGTGGGCTCGTGCAGGGGCATCAGCTCAGCCCCACCCCAAAAATATTTGTCCCCTCTCCCCTGTCCCAGCCAGGAGGACACCCGGGGTGACCCCTTGTGCCAGAAGAGGCATGAAGGGCCACAGTCCCCATGTGATCCCCCTGCCATGATTTGCTTCTTCATCCCTCTCCCCTTCCCTCATCCTCCTTCCCACAGTTCCCAACCCCACACAGTCCTGGGCCCTTTCCCTTCTCCTCCTCTCTCTTGGTGCTTTCCCTGCTGTAAATCCTCTCCCAAATACTGCTCCCAGTTACCCAGGGAGATTCCCCCCACCCAAAGACCCCTCCCAGGAGGTGGGCAGGGGGGAGCAGGGGGAGGTGAGCCCCTCTCCATGCTCCCTGTGGCTCCCCAGTCCCTGCAGATTCCCACGGGCACTCCAGGAAAAGCAAACCCTGGCCGTGGGGTGTCCTGATGATTTATTCTGTCCCCTCATGAGGCATTAACCAGGCTGCCTGGAGCCCACCACGCCCCTGTGCTCCAGGTGTGATGAGTTTGCTGATCTCAGCTTGAGTCCCCTGCGGGGGGGGGTCTGTAAGGGAGGGCTTGAGAGGAGGAGGAGAAGGTGCTGAGGGAGGGTGTGAACACAAATAGGAGTTGAATTTGGGGCCCAAGGTCCCCCTGTAGCTGACACTGATGCCCCTCAGAAGTGTCTTTGCACCAAGTCCACCACCCAACTTGTAGTTGGTATTTTTGGGATGCTCTAGACTGGCCCTGGGGTGGATGTGCCAGGAGTGTGTGGGGGGGATCTGTTATTTTGCCTCTCTCTAGAGCAATAGAAGGGACAGGAAAACTCATCCCCAGATTTCCCCCTCTTCTTTCTGTTTTCTTCCCCCTGCAGAGCTTTCCCCCCCTGCCCTGTGCAGCAAATCCAATGTCCCAACAACACTGGGATTGATGCAACCTGAGTCAGTCACCCTGAGAGGAACCTGCTGGAAACACATCCCTGCCTCCTGCTGCTCCTTCCTCCTTGCCCTCCTCATCCTCCATCCACAGCCTCACACTCTGATCCCTCCCGTGGGGATTGGCAGCAGCCTGAGGTGCTTTTATCCCTCATGCCCAGCTCTGGTCGTGGGACTGGCAGTGACTCCTGGGGCTGCCGTGGCAGGGACTGAGTGTGCCAGGGCTCAGCTCCAGCTGCTGAGAGCAGGGGGACGGGGGGTGAGGAGGGGCTGCACCCCCAGGCTGGTGCCATATCACAGAGTCATGGAACGGTTTGGGTTGGAAGGGACCTTAAAAACTCATTTTGTTCCACCCCCTGCCATGGGCAGGGACACCTCCCACTAGCCCAGGTTGCTCCAAGCCCTGTCCAACCTGGCCTGGGACACTTCCAGGGATGGAGGAGCCACAGATTCTCTGGGAAACCTGTGCCAGGGCCTCAACACCCTCACAGCCAACAATTCCTCCCAATATCCCATCTAACCCTACCCTCTAGCAGTGGGAAGCCATTCCCCCTGTCCTGTCCCTCCATCCCTTGTCCCCAGTCCCTCTCCAGTTCTCCTGGAGCCCCTTCAGGCCCTACAAGGGGCTCTCAGCTCTCCCTGGAGCCTTCTCTCCTCCAGGTGAACCCCCCCAGCTCTCCCAGCCTGGCTCCAGAGCAGAGGGGCTCCAGCCCTTGGAGCATCTCTGGGGCCTCCTCTGGACTCTCTCCAGCAGCTCCACGTCCCTGTGCCGTTGTTCCCCGGGGCTGGAGGCAGCTCTGCAGGGGGGAGTCAACACAGAACCAAC
>NW_016690470.1:709231-722618 GCF_001604755.1 Lepidothrix coronata
TCAGCCCAGGGCACGGGGGGGTTTCTGGGTGCCAGGGCAGCCTCTCATCCACCCACACCCCCACGTCCTTCTCCCCAGGGCTGCCGAGGGTCTGTAAATCCCAGGGAGTTGCCCTCTTGCTCTGTTGGCCCAGGAGGACAAAACACTTTCCTTCCTTCCAACCTGCCCTGGGGCAGAGCAGGACCCTCCTGGGCACAGATAAAATCCCCCCAGGAGAACCCCCGGGGGGATTCCTGGCCCGGGGGCAACCCAGGAACCCCTTTAAGCTGCAGTGCAGCTCCCCTGGGGCCGGCTGGGGTGGCTGCAGGGAGGTGCAGGCGGGTTTCACACGAACCAGCAGCTGACAGCACGCAGGTCCAGCCCAGAATGTCTGGAATAACCCAGGAATCGGAGGGATTTGTGGGCGAGGTGGGGACTGACTCGCTGCTGCCTCCCCGCTCCGGCTCCTGCGCGGGAGGAGGGCTGAGCGCTCACGTGGGGAAGGAACCAACGGTTTGCTCAGGTTTTTCTTCAGGTTTTCTCACAAAATGCGAAATTTTTCTGCTTCAAACAGGAGGGGAGAAAAGAAAGACGAGCGTGGTGGAGGACAATTCCAGTCCTGTCTTCCTCTCTTCTTTCCTAGCAAATCCAACGGTTCATTTAAGAGTGAGGCTCCCAAAGACTTTTGTGCCTCTGTTTTTTTTTTTTTTATCTTTAAAAACTGCAACATTTAAAAAAGAAAAAGAAGTTTTGCATGTGGATTTTTAATTTTTTTTTAATTATTCTCTATAGAGAAAAATTCACTTTGAAACCTCGTCTCTCCCCACGTGAGGGATTTTATCGGGCAGGTTGGTTGGAGGGGGTCTTGGTGAGGGTCTCGGCAAAGGGGTTTCCAAAGGGTGAGGTGGGCAGGCTTTGGGGATGGAGCAGGGTGTAGGACTGGGTGGGAGGTGGTTATTGCCTTCCAAAAGCCTCCTCTGCTGCTGGCTGGGGGAAACCTGGATACAGACGAGACAGTCACAGAATCATGGAATCACTAAGGTTGGAAAAGCCCTCTAAGATCATCCAGTCCAACCATCAACCCAGCACTGCCATGTTCTCCACTAACCCCTGTCCCCAAGTGCCACGTCCACATGTTTTTGGACATTTCCAGGGACGGTGACCCCACCCCTGCCCTGGGCAGCCTGTGCCAGGGCCTGACCACAACTTCAGTGAAGAAAGTTTTCCTAATATCCAATCTAAACTTCCCCTGGTGGGAGGATGTCTCCTGGGGCTCCAACACCACGCTCCCTTTTGCAGAGGGAGCTCTGGATTCTGGTTTTCCCCTCCGGTGAGGATTTCAGGAAAGCACCTGAGCAAAGGCTGGGCCACCAGGACCTGGTTTCCCCCTTTAGCTCTTGGTGGGTCCCTTGAGGACCTGGGAAAGGCTGTTTGGCTCAGTGGGATATGGAGGGTGGCCACCCCTCCTGTTGGGTGTCAAGAGCCTCACGCAGACACCTGAGGTCACCAAGAGCTGCCAACGTGCAGGTACCAGAACCTGCCTTGTCCTGCCTTCCCCCCTCCACAGTGACACCACAACCCAGAGCCTCCCAACAACCCTGGCCCCAGCCCCACCTCCATCATGTCCCACCTTCATCACGCTCCAAGTGCTTTCCTGATGGCAGGAAGGTTATTTTTAGACGGGAGAGAAAGAAGGCAGGAAATACCAGTTTGGAGCCGGTACCTGGAGTCTCACAACTGTGGTGGGAGATGAACTAATGACCATCATCTGCTGGTCCTGACTGGAGCAGAGCAGCTTTGGGGTGACCTGTACTGCTCTGCTCACAGGGCCTTTTGGGCACTGACGTGATGGTGGTGGTGGGCAGCTCCCTTTTAGGGTGATGCTCTGCCCACCACCAGCTTCACCAGCTCCTGCTTAAAGGGCCTCCACCAGCATCAGCCTGGTGCCACCACCCCAAGGACTCAGCACCCCAACCCAGCTCCTGCCCCCAGGGATGGACACACAAAGCCCAAGGTGGACAATGGGCAGGAGGAAAGAGTCCTGCAGTGGTGAGAAGCTGAGTCCGAGCTCCTGAGATGTTCTCCCACGCTTGGCTGGGACACATTCCCTTCTGGATGGAGGCAGATGTGTCCCAGAGGTTCTGCTCCATCCCTTGGCCTCCTGGGAGAGCATCTCCTTCAGCACGGACAAGCCCTCAAGCCCAGCCTGTTGGAGACAACCCAACCACTGCCATCCCAGGCCTACACCCTCCACGGGGCCCATCCCCGGCTCTCCACCGCCTCCACCACCCACCACCCTCGGGCCCCACCGTGCCAAACCGTGCCCGTGGCACAACAGGGTGGTTGTGTGGAGAACCCAAGCGTGGCAAACGCCGGCGAGCACCGGCAGAGGACACGTCCCCATCGATCTGCTCTGCCGGGCGTGATCCGGGGCCGGCGCATCCGGGGGGAACGAGGAAGAGCTGAAAGGGGACATCTGGCTGCTCGAACCCTTGGCCCCCATCTCCACGTGCCAGGTGAAGATCCTGGCGTCCTCTTGACTGAAACCAGGCAGAACGGCCTCATCCCCGGCCTTCCTATCTCCTTGCGGAGCATGGCAGTTCCTGAATTGCCTGGCCGTGGCGGGCCCTAATGGCCCGGAGCTGATGTTTTATTGTCGGGTTTAAAAGTGTAATTAGTTCAAGTGTAAACAAAAAAAACCCCTTGCTTAATTAAGAATTTTTAAACAGGGCAGAGAGAGATTCCGGAAACATTAATGAACCCCAGGCAAGCACCATAAAATTGATCGAGGGAAGAGCGACGGCGAGGGCCGGGGGAGGGCTGGGCTGGGATGTGATGAGAGGGTTTTTACCGCAGAAATCGCCCTCAGTTTACTTTGGCCCTCGCACGCCGGAGTGCATTTGGGAGGCTGTTTATGGAGATGGGTCTCCATAGAAATCCCTAATGATTTTTTATGCATTAATGGGAGCGACGGACAGCGGCAATATATTGTTTAAGGAGATGGAGAGGAGCCTTTTAAGGCTGACGTGTTATAGATCAAGAGCGACGAGACGGGCCCTGCGTTGAGGCTGCCATGGCCTGTTGGGCCCCATGCCTTGACGGGGAGCAACTGGCAGCCTGTGCCTCTAAGAGCCCATAAAAAGAACAAGTAAAACCAAAGTGCTGTTTTCCCGCCGCCCCATCCCTCCCTTACCAGCTCTTTTGGTGCCAGGAAAAGTTAAATATATCTGCCTTTCCCATCCATGAGTAGTCATCAGTGTGCATGGGAAGAGGATCTGAGTGTTTCCCATCCAGACCTCTCCAGGTTGGTATGTTCTGTGTAGGTTGAAACCTCTGGAGCAGGACAAGGTGCCTGGAAGGTCCTTCTTCTTCCCATTGACTGGGAGACAGCCAAAGGCTCCACTGGGCTTTGCTCAAGGCCAACTGGCCTCTCCCTGGATGGCTGTGTTGTGTGGTGGGAGGTGATGGTGAACATCAGCAGGAGGGAGAGCCTTGATTTTCTCTGTGTGGGTCTTCCTCTTGAAGACGATGGGTGGGAGAACTGGAAGGCTCCAGAGTAAAACGAAAGAGAAAGAAAAGTCACCTTCTGGCTTAGGAAAGGTCATCCTGCTTATTCCACAAGCAGGGGTGAAGAGCTGTCTGCTGAAGGAGGGAGTTCTGCTGCCTCTCTCTGTCGGGGTGAGAGCCCAGCTCAGCTCACAGTGAGGAGCAGCCCATGCTGTGGGCAGCTCAAGGACTTTGAAGGTCAAAGCAAGTCTCAGCTTTTCCCTTCCTGGCCCAGCAAAAGACCCCAAACATGTCTTGCCCAGTGCTTTGGGAGCAGCCAGCTCCTGGAGAAGTTCAGCAGGGTTCTGTCCTTCTGGTCAAAGTCCCCTTGGGAGACCTCCATTCCACAGGTGGTGTCCCTTGGAGTTGTGCAGGAATGCCCACCTCGTTCTGCCCCAGAGCTCTGCAAAAATCATGTTCAGTGTCACCAAAGGCCACCAAAATCCCCAGAGAGAAACTGGCTCCTGCCTGGGAGCCCACCTGCAACCTGTCATGGTTTCTCCTTCCCTTAAGATGGAGAAGAAATCAGCCAGTGTCGTGTCCTACTGCACTTGCTGCTGGTATCTCCTCCCTTCTGGAGTACATGAACTTCTACTCTTGCCAAAGGCCACATCTTCCAAACATCTAATTCCTGTTCCTTCCCTTCCTGGTTCTCCAGGTTGTCCACATTTTCCTTGTAAATCTGGTGCCCAGCCCGGGCGAGAGGCTCCAGTGGGGCCCTCGCTAAAGCTGAGTCTAACAAGAGGGTGGCTGCCAGGTCTGGTACCTCACCTGGCCCCCATAGGCTCCCCAGCCTGCTCAGGGACTTCCCAAAAACCCCCAGGGCATTGTGGGCTCCACTGGGCACTCAGGACTGGAATGACCAGGGCCACCAGGTGACACACCAGTCCTTGGTGAGACCCCGCTCTGTGAGCTGAGAGCTCCATGGCAGGGCTTGGCTGGGCAGAGAGAGGACCTGGATGACCAACGTGAGGGAAAACGTCACAGAATCGTAAAATCCCAGACGGGTTTGGGTTGGAAGGGACCTCGGAGATCACCTCGTTCCAACCCCCTGCCTCAGGCAGGGATGTCCCTCACTGGCTCAGCCGCAGTAGATGAGCCTCACTCGAGCTCACTCTTCCAGCAGCTCGGGCAGGAATTATCTGGAGGTGGGAAACCTGAGGTTTGGGGAGTTCAGGCCACCGCCAGCGGCAGAGACACCACCAGCCCCTGGGACAGGCTGTGCTGCCGGGAGGGACCTGCGGCAGGAGGTGGAGTTACACCACGAGGTGGTGGGAGAGAAGCTCCGAGGTCAGTGGGTTGTTTCCTGAGAGCTGCTCGGGTCCCACGGGGGGTTTTTGTCCAGCACTTCTCCCTCTCCTGCCCACAGCGGGCCAGGAGGGGCAGTGGGCAGTACCGGCCCTGGGGGGGCTCTTGGGTGTCGCTGTGACTCTGAGGGTCCCACACACCACTGAGGGTGCCCACACACCACCGAGGATGCCCACACACCACCGAGGGTGCCACACAGCACCGAGGGTCCCACACAGCACCGAGGGTGCCCACACACCTCTGGGGATGCCCACACAGCACTGAGGGTGCCCACACAGCACCGAGGGTGCCCACACACCTGCAGCAGTGGCAGAGCCCACACCTTGCCCTCCAGACAGGCTGTGGACACCCACGTGGGGAGGTCCCTGCCACGCCAACACCCCTCCTGTCCCGTGGCAGCCCGCGTGTGGCACAGCACCCAGCGCAGCGCTCCCCCGGGGCACCGCGGGCTCCCCGGGGCTTTGTCCTCCCACCTCCTCTTCCGTCTTCTCTGCCTCTTCCTTCATTATTTCCCCGCTCCTCCCACCCTCTCCCTGCCTCTCCTCCTTCCCCCGGCTTTTGTTCCTTCTCTCCTCTTCCCCTCCCTCCTCCCAGAAGCCTTCCCCCATCTCCAATCCCTGCTCCGGCTGCCCAGCCTGTGTCAATTAAGTATCGATCCCCTGTTCTCTATCAGTGGTCAGCTGAGCTAACCAGTCCTGCTCGCTGCTTTTCACGGGGATGAATAATAACAATAATAATAAAGGGGTAGGGGGGAGGCAGCTGCACTTCGTGCCTACAGCCCTTCACCTCTCCCTACCCCGCACACGCCCGCCCTCGCCCCCTCCACAGCTACGGGCAAAATCGATAGCGTGCCGAGTCAGGAATGGAATATTTTTATCCTCTAATTGGGAAATGTGCTTTGACAAAGCCCGAGGAGCGGGGAGGGGGCCGGGAGATACTGTACTGAGAGCCAGGGAAGGCGGCAGAGCCCGGCCAGGGCAGGGGCAGCAGCCGGGATTTTCGGCGGCAGCGCTGGGCACTCTGTGTGGGGACAGGGCACGGCTCCGGAGCACCGGGACAGTGCTGGTCCCGTGGAAGAGCCAGTCCTGGCCCAGGGGATGTCAATGCAAGGATAAAAAGAGGACAAAAAACCCCCCATCCTCCCCCTCGATTCCCTGCCACCGCTTTGCTGTTGCAGTCCCAAGGGAGGAAGCGTGTGCCCTGCTCCTGGAGGGCATCCCTGGCACAGGGGCTTGCCCAGGCCTGCTGATGCTGAGCAAGGTGGGACAGTTTTGCCCGGGACACCACAGACAGGTGTCCCAGGAAGCCACCAGCCCCCCTGGGTTGTCCTTGGGGAGATCCTGATCCTGCCAGGCCCAAGGCAGCTGGTGCTGAGGTGCCTGCAGAGGTGCAGGTTGGGCTCAATGAGCTCAGAGGCCTTTTCCCACCTAAGTGATTCCGTGGCACTAAATGATCCTGTGCCCACATGGGTGGCAGTCCTGCCATGAGCCTCGTGCTGCAGCTTCAAGTTTCTGGCAGCTGGAAACATCTCCCTGTCTCCAGCTGTGCTGAGTGAGGAGTGTTGTCTTTGCCCATGGCAGGGGATTGGAACTGGATGATCTTGAAGGTCCCTTCTGACTCAAACTGTTCTTTAAACTCTTTAGATTATGTCCCCTTCCTCCAGTCAAACAAGTCACCAGTGGGTTCTCAGACACCCCTGGGTCTCCAGGCACCACTGGAGACCAGGAAAGGCCATGGAGGGACACCAGGATACAATTCCCACTTCCAGGTCAGCCTCCATCCCTGGAGGGATTAAAAAGAGGCGTAGATGTGGGGACATGGTTTAGTGGTGGATGTGGCAGTGCTGAGTTAATGGTTGCACTAAATGATTTTAGAATCTTAGAATCATTCAGTCTGAAAAAAGACCCCCTGGAGCTGCTGCCAGCCTGAATATTGGGGCTGCACTGGGCACATCCTGGAATTTAAGGAGATTTGAGTCTTTTCTCCCAGGTGACAAGTGACAGGAAGAGAAAAAATGACCTCAAGTTGCCCCAGGGGAGGTTTAGATTGGATATTAGGGAAAAGTTCTTCATGGAAAGGGTGGTCAGGCATGGGAACAGGCTGCCCAGGGCAGTGGTGGAGTCCCCATCCATGGAAGCACTCAGAACACGTGTGGCTGTGGTTTAGTGGTGAACCTGGTGCTGGTTAATGGAGGGACCAGATGATCTTGGAGGACTCGTCCAGCCTCAGTGATTCTGTGATTCCCTGATGATTCCATGAATCTCAGAGTCCTGGCTCTGCAATCCAGCCCCACTCCCTTCCCCAGGCCACAGAGTCTGGGGTGAATCAGTCTGCTGCCTCTGAATTAGCTCCCAGTCCTCAAACTGGGAGCACGTGTCATCCTGCTTGGCTCTTAATTAGAGCTCGGGCAGTGCCAGGGCCCAGGGGGACGGGCAGGGGAGGGATCCAGCTGGGAACGTGTGCCAGGCTCTCAGGACCCCGTGCTTTAAATAGCTGCTGAGGCAGGAGCCTGGCTGCTGGGTTTGAGGAAAGCTGACGTGAAAATCAACGAGGAGATGAGCAGAAATGGTGCAGGAACCTGTGCAGGGACAAGTCCTTCATCAGACAAAGCCCAGGAACAGTGTTGGCTTCAGCTGAACGAAGTGGACGAGGGGAAGCACCGGAAGGAAATGCCATTTAAAAGCTGAAATGAAATACTCTGACCTGCCAGCACAGGATGTTTCAAATGGTACTTAATTTCCACGTTTAAGGTGCCTGTAATGCTTCTGAGTAAGTGAAGATGTTAGTAGATTTTGATCTGATTTTATCTTCCCCGGTTTTATTTCATGGGAGGTGCTGACAAGTTGTAGTTTAGAGAAAAAAAAAAAACACCTCTGAGGGTTGAAGATGATTTTTCTCGTGACTCTGGGCCAGACCTGGGGGGGTTCAGGGCTCCCACTCAGCCCTGGTGACCCCAGTCCTCAGCAGGAGGGTTGAACCTGCCGAAGGATCCTGAAGGAAAGCAAAGTGTGACCCAAAAAGCAAAGTGTGGCCCAAAAATGTGGCCCCTCTGCAGACCTTGGGGTGGATTTTAAATCCTATTGGAATTCCATCTTCAGCAAAAAGTGGCAGGTTGGGAAGAGGCAGCAGAGCCCTGAGGGGCAGGTGCTGCTCTGCAGGGACAGCTCAGGTGAACTCAAAAGGAAGGAGTTTGGGTGAAACCCAAGAACACTCCAGTGAGGCACCCACAGCACAAACCCCACAGGCAGCACCGAAAAACCTCTTTATCCAGCTCTGGGAAGGAGCCTGGGAGTGAGGTCTGGGCTCAGAGATGGGGCTGGGCTGGCCAAGGGCCCAGGGGGTGACAGCAGCGGGTGTGTGAGGAGGGGTGGCCAGGCAGACCCAACCCCACCCGTGTCACCCACTTCAGCCTCCACCACCAATCTCCTCGAGGAGTCTGAAGTGATCTGGAGACGCCTGGGGTGCTTTTACACCATGCAGTGACTGTTAGATCTGCCTTCAGGTTTGCTTTCAAACCTTTTAAACATCTCATCCTCTCTCCTCCAGCCCGTGCCTTCGCCCTGAGAGCACTCTGTGTCTGCCTTTGCCTGGGTTATTTTTAAGCATCTCTGTCTTGTTGTGTCCTCTGCTCCTTCCCACCCACCTCCAAACGCTTCCAACCCCCAGATTTACCCATTTCTGGCTGCCCCTTGCCCAGTCAGTGGTGCCCAGGGCTCTCAGTGGGTGAGGTGCCAGTTTGCCCACCCAAGGACAGGCTGGCCCAGCGTGTGCCTTGGGCTGGGGCTGAGCCACTCTGCTCAGAAATGAAGACAAATGGGCAGCTGTGCCTCCCCAGCAGGGCAGGCAGTGATCCCAGTTGCCATAGCAGTGTGCACACTCCTCTCCCTGCCAGCCTGGGTATTTTTGGCTATTATTTTCCAAGGTGTTTTGGATGAAACCAAGAATGAATTGGAGGGAGAAGCGAAGCAAAGCTGGATTCCCTCGGTTCTCCCTGTGTCAAGGGGTGCACAGGGAGGTGCTGGGAAGGGCTACTGGGCAAACTGGGGGGGCTGTGGGGCTGCTGCACATTTTGGGACAGAGAGAGGCTGAAAGGCAAGGGGAGGTGATGCAGCGTCTCCAGGGCTTGGTTGGGAGTCATACAATGATTTAATATTCTGAGCTGGAAGGGACCCACAGGGATCATCCAGTCCAACCCCTGGCCCTGCACAGACACCCCAACAATCCCACCCTGTCCCTCAGAGCATTGTCCAAACCCTCCTGGAGCTCTGGCAGCCTTGGGGCCGTGCCCACTGCCCTGGGGAGCCTGGGCAGTGCCCCAGCACCCTGTGGGGGAAGAACCTTGTCCTGGGATCCATCCCAACCCTCCTCTGTGGAGATGAAGTGGGATGCCTTCATTCATGGGAGGGGTAGAGATATAAATCCCAGTCCCATCCTCTTTATACAGGCCCTGGGAGAGCAACTGGATCCACATTTGGGGAGAAGCTGCCTGGACTAGGAAGGGATTTGCCTTCACCTCCAAAGCAGGGCTTTGTGATTCTGTGAAAATCCTGCTCTGCAGGTTCCCAGGCCAGAACTGCTCCCATGGGATCCCAGCCCAGGGGCTGGACAAACTGGACAGACAGAGCTCAGGACAGACAGAGCTCAGGACAGACAGAGCTCAGGACAGACATGCACATGGAGGGCTGCAACGAGGGCTTGAAGACACATCCACGTGGACAGAGGCCTCTTGCCTGGGTGAAGGACCTTCCTCAACACTCCTGATTATCTTACAGGACCTGTTGCTGCTCAGTTCCATGTCCTCCAAAATTAGACCCCTTCTCATGCAGTGTCTTGGGCTTGGGATAGGTTTGCTTTTCCTGGAGAACCTGGGACCAGGAATGTTACCAGCTGGTAATGGATAATTATATATATGTATTATATATATATATATATATATAATTATTATAATTGTTATTATTATTATTAATAATATATATATTATAAATATATATCTATTATAAATAAAATAATGGACACCATTCCTTCAGCCTGAGACTGACCCTCATGGAGGACTTTCCATGTGTGGTTCACAGGGATCAGTGCTGGGATCCATTCTGATCCACATGGTCTTAAATAATCCGGGGGAAAAAGCAGCAAATACAGGGATAAGGCTTGGGGAGGGAGGCAGGAATTTTCAGGGAAGTTGCCACAAAGTGATTGGGCAAGTTTGCAGCAGGATCTAAGGGTAGGAGGGGACTGGGCGATAAAAGGGCAGATAAAATACAATGTTGATAAATGCAAAGTCATGCACATGAGGAAAACAACCTGAACCACCCCCATGCCACGATGGGCTCCAAATTAGCTGCTGCTGCTGCTCAGGGAAGAGCTCTTGGAGTTAATGTGGGGAGTTGTCTGGAAATGTCAGCTCAATGTTCAGCTGCAGACAAAAAGGCAAATCAGATGTTGGCAATGATTAGGAGAGGAGCAGAGGAGAAATCAGAAAACATCGTTACAGTCCCGTGTCGATCCATGTTCGATATCCCGACCCCTCCTGCTCTGGGAGCTGAGCAAGGAGAGGCACTGAAGGTGGGATTGGCTGCTGGGGGCATTCAGGGGCATATGAGGAGCCCTAAGGTTGTGATCAGCCTGGAGAAGAGGGAAAATGGTTGTTTTCTTGTTTTCCTAATGGAATTTGGAGGTTTTCAACCCCCCAAAAAAATCTCCCTGATAAGCAGGGTCAGAGCAAACCAGAGGGAATCTTCTTCCCACTGTGTTTCCTTGTGTTTAGGAACTCCCTGTCTCTGCACCCAAGGCATAAATGTGTTTGGAGGGGCTGGAATGAGCCCTTGAGGGCAGTTACAGGGGGTGGCCAGTGCAGCCCCAGCCAAACAACTCATTAAAGGTGAGAATAAGGAGAAATTGTTCAGCAGGACAAGTGTCACCTTATTGCTCACCAGCTCTCCTCAAGCATCCATCCCAGGGGACAGGGAGGGTCCCAAGGCTCTCCTGGAGTTCAGGGGAGGGAAGAGCAAATCCCTGGGACAGGAGGACAGATTTCACCTCATGACTCAGGCTGATGGAAGCCCATCACTGCTCCAGGCTGGTCTCTGGGCTGGGCTGGGAGCAAGGGCTGGGTTTGGTCTGTGCTGCCTGAGCCAGACTCCAGACCAGCAGATCTAATCCTCCCTTCCCTGGCTCAGTTGTCCCCTTTCTGATGCTGAGCTTAAATCCTGGGAAATCAGCTGTGAAGCCCCACATTCCTCTCCCATGCCCCCCCTCCTCAGCAGGCAGGAGCAACGAGATCCCCTTGCAGCCAACACTGAAGGGCTTTAAGGCACAAGAAACACCTGAGCATGGGCCTGATGGCCTTCCCTCCTTTCCCAGCCACTTGGAGCATCCTTAAGCTTCTCTCCTCACCTCCCTTTACCCGTCTGTGTGGTGAGACCCCGGGATAAATGCCGGAGGAGAGGCACTGCGGGCTCTCCGGGAGAGGTGGGCTTGGAGGAGGGGGCGTTTGTGCTGTCACCACTTCAGCTGATGCCTCCACACCACCTTGCCTTTCAGTGGCAAACAATAAAGCTCAAGGTGAGCATCACCTCTGCCCTATCTCTTAGATCCTCCTCTCTCCTGTCCATCCATCACACGCCTGCTCTCCTGCAGCCGATTGCAGCCGACCTGCATCAGCTATTGATTTATCGACAGGGGCCGGGGCTGGAAGATTCAGGGAAGCAGCTCCCCACAGAAACGCTTTTCAGAAGTAGAGATTTGATTTTTTATTTATTCTTCTCTTCAATGTATGGATTTAACAAGCTCCAGGCAACAAAGAACCCGGTCCTGCCGCACGCAGGCTCTCACACTGCCCCCGTCTCCTCCCCTTCTCCGGCGGAAAAGTCATCTTTAAGGGATTACTCTTTAAGGGCAGAGCACAGCCCTGTGGATGGAGGCAGGTCCCCAGGGCTCAGATGCTGCATAACCCCTGTGCTGACCTCTCTCACAGGGGTAAATGTCTCCCTGGCTCCCCGTGTTTGTCACGTGTTTGTGGTGGTGTCACTGGGAGACCAGAATTCCCTTTCTTTTTTTCCCCTCTGTGATGATGAACTTCCAGTCCAAACAGGCTCTGTGGAAGAGGCACCTGTGGGTGCAGGGGTTTCCCTGGGGCCACTGGCAAGGCAGGGCACAGCTGGCAACATCTGCAGCGTCCCCTCTCCTGGGACTGCTGGGGGGGATTGCTGCTTGGTTTGGTTTTTCCTTTCCCCACTCTTTCCCAGGAGTTTGGAGAGACCAAAACAGGAGAAAAGGCCCTCTGACCCTTGTTTTTCCCAGCTCCAAACCACCAGTCTGTCACCCAGCATTCAATCCTGAGTGATTCTCCTGCTGCACCGCCCAGGAATGTCACTACAGGGGCTGTTTCTGCCAGGACATCCCAGTGCACCCCCTGTCCCACATGTCCCTTCATCCACCTGGGCCTGTGGATGCAGCAGGGCCACCCTGGAGCTCCAGGACAGGGTGATGGGTGGTCAGGATGGTGAGGAGGAGGAGGAAATGCTGCCTCTCCATTGGGGTGCTCATGGCCCGCCCAGAGGCTGCATTTACAGGTGATGCTGCCTTAGAAAACTGAAAGTCAGCTCTCCAGGGACCAGCAGGACCTGGGACTCGGCCTCACTGACCCCTCACCCTTCCCAAACCAGTATTTTTTTGGGCTGGTGTCTGGTTTTGCTCCAAATACACCAGCTGGGCTTCTGTTCATCCAAGACACGCCCTCCACGTCCTTCTCAGGCAGGTGAGACCTCCTGCTCAGAGCACAACTCTCAGGTGGTCCCAGTGCCCCCAGCCCATCTCATGGCACCAGAGGTGACCCCAGTCCCTGCCCAGCTCCCCTGCCCTCCCTCCAGGGGGGTTTGTTGGGCTGATCCTTTACAGACCTCTTGGTTTGCATAGTTAATGAGGGGTGATTTCATTTGTGGCTGCATTTACCATCTGATTACTCTCCTGTGGAAGACTAATTTGCAGGCAATGGAGACAGATGCTTCCCAAACTATCAGCCAAAAGGCCTAATTCCTGCACAGCCAACTTTTTTAATTTACTTCCTGGCTGATTAAAAAAAAATGTTTCATGCCACAGCAGGGGCCAGGGTGGTGCCAAGACAAACCCTGCCAGAGACCCTTTGGAGGCAGCTCTGCCCACAGGCTGCCAGCACCAGGGGCAGCTGCTTTGGGAAGCAGCTCTGGTGCTCCAAGGATGGGATTTCATAGAATCACAAAATGGTTTGGGTTGGAAGGGACCTTAAAGCCCATCCAGTTCCACCCCCTGCCATGGGCAGGGACACCTCCCACTAGCCCAGGTTGCTCCAAGCCCCGTCCAACCTGGCCTTGGACACTTGCAGGGATGGGGCAGCCACAGCTGCTCTGGGAAACCTGGGCCAGGGCCTCCCCACCCTCACAGCCAACAATCCCTTCCCACTATCCCATCTCTGTCAGTGTGAAGCCATTCCCCCTTGTCCTGTCCCTCCATCCCTTGTCCCCAGTCCCTCTCCAGCTCTCCTGGAGCCCCTTTAGGCCCTGCAAGGGGCTCTCAG
>NW_016690470.1:725996-766310 GCF_001604755.1 Lepidothrix coronata
AGCCCAGGTTGCTCCAAGCCCCGTCCAACCTGGCCTTGGACACTTCCAGGGATGGGGCAGCCACAGCTGCTCTGGGAAACCTGGGCCAGGGCCTCCCCACACTGACAGAGATGGGATAGTGGGAAGGGATTGTTGGCTGTGAGGGTGGGGAGGCCCTGGCCCAGGTTTCCCAGAGCAGCTGTGGCTGCCCCATCCCTGGAAGTGTCCAAGGCCAGGTTGGACGGGGCTTGGAGCAACCTGGGCTGGTGGAAGGTGGAATGAGATGGGCTTCAAGGTCCCTTCCCACCCAAACCATTCTGGGATTCTGGGATCTTTTCTTTAAATCCAAACCCAAGATGTTGCTTCTCCTGGCTCTGAGCCATTTGCAGGCAACTGCCTTGTGAGGTTCCCTGGCTCCAGGCAAGGCTCTTCCCATCCCAAAAGGAGCTGGGAAAGGGCCTTTCCCCAAAGCTCCTCTGTGGCTCTGCAAGAAGACCTGTCCATGGAGCTCTCACCCTGCTGCCCTGGTGTTGGTCCAGAGAGCTGCTGGTGGGATCCTCGTCCTTGCCAGGGGGAAAAGAGCACAAAGGTGGGATGAACCCCTGCAAAATCCTCAGCTCAGTGGGCAGCTGGGTTACAACTGCAATTCCCTCAAAAAGGAGCTCTCAGAAACACATCTCCAGCTCCTCAGCTAGGATGGGATGGGATGGGATGGGATGGGGTGGGATGGGGTGGGGTGGGATGGGATGGGATGGGAGACAGGGCTCATCACAGCACTAACTACCCACATGGAGGCAGAAATGAGATTTCCCCTTGCCCTGCTCCAGGCTGAAGGATGCACAAGCTGAGAACTCGGAGCCAGCAGTAGGGGTGGGAAGACAGTTCAGGTCTTCTAGAGGTTTCCTTGGACTCCTGCTCAGCAGTGCACTTGTGTACAGAGCCTTTCTGGGAGCATCACTCTGCTTTAAATGTGTCTATGAAGCCCCTTCTTCAGGCTGGGAACCCCAACTTCCTAAATAAGCCAGCGAGGATGGGATGGGACATCTCTGGGCTGTGCCAGGTGATCTCATGGACACCACGTGTCCACGGTGTCCCTGTGCACAGGGTGCTCCCAGGGCTGCTCAGGTGTTGCTGGGGGGATCTGAATCCATCCCTCCCACATGGACCACCCTCCCCTTCTGCTTCTGTGCCTCCCCCAGGAGAGTCCAGCCTTGGCTTTGGCCAACAACCACCGAGGCCCCTGCAGCCGTGCCTGGGGTGAGGATCTCTGTGCCCAGAGGCAGAGGATGGTGAACACCCCATTTCTTCCAAATGCTGCTACCCACACAGCCAACGGCCCCCCAATAACGGGGACCCTCGCCCATAAATTCTCCATTGATTCACCAGGAGAAGAAAAGGGCAACAAATATTATTCCCAATGAATAATTCAAGCAGCTCCAAGCCATGCCTTGCGCGTTCATTACCCTGCACGAGGACCTGGGGGATAGAGCTTGAAAGGCCCTATAAAAGGAAACTGGGGAAGATTTATTTTTGAGGTTGGGCAAATCCCAATAACCCACGGCAGGAGGGGTCGTGCCTTGTGCTGGAGCAGGGGCTGCTCAGCCCTGGCCCCCCTGCTCCCTCCTGGCTGATGCTTTGTTAAAAAAGGAAAGCACTTACGGTGCTGTTGGGGATCAGTCCACTCTCCTTTCTTCCCCGCCAAAGCTTTCAGGGATGAAAGCACTCTAAAGTGCTGGCTCTGGTGTTGGGAGCTGAGCAGTGAATAATCCCCCTCCTTCAGCCCCTGCCTGCCGGGGAGGTGGTGGTTGGGTGAGCTGGGAGGGAATTTTTGCTCCTCAGTGCCCTGGAGACAGTGTGGGTGTGGGTGTGGGTGTGGGTGTGGGTGTGGGTGTGGGTGGGTGTCTTAGCACAGAACCACGGAGGGTGCTGAGCTGGAAGGGACCCACAAGGATCATCAAGTCCAACCCTCAGCCCTGCACAGGCCCATCCCCAGGCTCACCCCCTGTGCCCCAGAGGATCACCCAAACCCTCCTGGAGCTCTGGCAGCCTTGGGGCTGTGCCCACTGCCCTGGGGAGCCTGGGCAGTGCCCAACCACCCTCTGGGGAAGAATCTTTTTCTAAGATCCAACCTAATCCTGCCCTGACACAGCTCCAGGCCATTCCCTGGCTGCTGTCCCTGGTCCCCCCAGAGCAGAGCTCAGTCCCTGCCCCTCCTCTGCCCCTGCCCAGGCAGTTGGAACTGCACTGAGGTCTCCTCTCAGTCTCCTCTTCTCCAGCTGAACACACCAAGTGCCCTCAGTGTCCTCACATGCCTTCAAATCAAGGCCTGTCCCCATCTCCGTTGTCCTCCTTTGGACACTTTCGAATGGCTTCAGATCCTTCTGACATTGTGGTGCCCAAAACTGCTGCAGTATTGCAGGTGAGGCCGCCCCAGTATGGAGGTACTGAGCCCTCTGGGATGCTGTGACTTACCTGGTGCCACCAGGAATTAGGTACCAAGCCAGGGAACCAGCCAGGCACGAGCATCCTCTGCCCACCCCATCTGGGGGCGGTGATGTTGGTCAGGTCCTGCCAGGGCGAGGGACCAGCCGAGCTGCTGTGGGACATGACTCCACGGTGCTGCCCTCTCTGCACGACCCTTTGTCACCCTTAACCCCTCCCCAGGGAGCCCACAACACCTGGAAGTTTGGTTTTTGGAGAGGGCTGCCTGAAACCACATGGAAAGAGAGGTACTTTGCCTGGAGAAGTTGTCTTTGCCTGGAGAAGTTGTCTTTTTCCTTGCCGGAAAGGTACAGGGGTTTGCTTTTTTATTTTAAGTAAATACAAAGGGAGGATTGAGGTTTTGATGCAAGTCTGATGCTGCTGAGATTTGGAGTTGGGTGTCAGCTCCACCACAGAGTCACTACCTGGCCACTGGCTCCACAGGTCACCACCTGTGGCTCTCTGTCATCATAGAACCACGGAACGGTTTGGGTTGGAAGGGACCTTAAAGCCCATCCAGTGCCACCCCCTGCCATGGGCAGGGACACCTTCCACTAGCCCAGGTGGCTCCAAGCCCCATCCAGCCTGGCCTTGGACACTTCCAGGGATGGGGCAGCCACAGCTGCTCTGGGAAACCTGTGCCAGGGCCTTCCCACCCTCCCAGGGAACAATTCCTCCCTGATATTCAATCTAACCCCATTTTGTTCCAGTTTAAATCCACTGTTTGTCCCTGCTGCTGAGCTTCTTGGAGCAGGCACTGCTTGTCCTTGGGCATAGCCCCCTCTCTGGATGTTCCTGTAAGAAATGACACCTTCTGGTGGCTCCACTTACCCCCCTGCCCAAAGCAGCAGCTCCATCTCGCCGGCGCTGCTCTTGCCGTGCCCGTGAGCTGCCTGGGCTGGGAGGCTCTTGCTTCCCTGACTGGTGCTTCCCTCTCTCCTCTCTGTTATCTCTGCCAATAAAACCCGCTCCCGAGATCGAGCCCTTGATCAATGATGGCAGGACCCATCTCCCATCACCTGAGCGAGGTGGCCGTGGCAGCTGGGTGGGGAGAGGGGCCCTCCCCGAGAGGACAATTCATCCTGGCTATCGGACACCGGCCGTCAGAGGGGACAAATGGCTCTCTGAGGGTGGAGATCCTGCCCTGATGGCCTCAACACAGTGACCAGGCTGGATTTAACACCTTCCCTTTGGGCACCCAAAGACCAAGGCTTGGCTGGGAAAGCTGCCCCTGAACTGGCCTGGTGGAGGTTCCCCCCACCACGTCCCCCAGGATTTGAGGGGACAAGTGACACCCAAGGGCTGTCGTGGTTTGGACCTGGCTCCCCACCAATTTCCTGAACCTACTCCAAAAAGCCCCCTTCCCTTATTCAAGTGAAAAAGGGAAAAAAAAACCCAAAGGACCCAATATAAACTGAACTAAAGCAACAGGTATATGTTTACACCTATTTACAGTTACAAAAACGCTATATACATATAAGAAAAGAGGACCCCGACCCCCCAAAACCAGGAAAAACAGATATACCCAGCTAATAAGGAACTAACAAACCAAAGTTTTAATACTTTCCTCAAGAAGACGAAAGCCACTCCACCAGATCTCTCCACTCGGATCGGGAGAACAACAGGCCACAGCAGGCCTCAATCCCACAAAAACAAGGCTGGCCACAGGGACCTGCTGTCTTCAAGTCCATGAGAAGAGAAGAAGAAGGAACCTCCTCTCTCCTTCTTATTTATACTCTTGCTTATGTAAAGAATAGGATGGAATACTGGGACACGGCCACTTCCCTGGTTTCGACCTGGTTGCCAGGAAGGCCTGGGCTGAAACCACTACAAGGGCTCGACTCGTTGGGTTTCAGTCCTGAGTGTCCTGGGCAGGAGGAGGACTCTGCTGCCTTCCTCCCTGTCCTGCTGATGCCTTTGCCCTGTTTCTCCAAGGCACAGCTGTCCTTGGTTACTCACGTGTGCTTTGGCTCATCCTCTGTCGAAGCCAAGGGGAGATTCCCCCTCGCTCCCCAGGCTCGATGGTGTGAAGGCCGTCAGGAGCATCCCGAGGGACTGCTGCAGACTCAGAGAATCAGAGAATCATAAACATTGGGAAAATCTTCCAAGATCACCAAGTCCAAATTTCAACCGAGTGCCCCCGTGCCCACAAAGCCACACCACAAAGTGCCACATCTACTCGTGGTTTTTAACCCTTCCAGGGATGGTGACTCTGCCACTGCCCTGGGCAGCCTGTGCCAATGCCTGACCACACTTTCAGTGAAAATGTCCCTAATATCCAACCTCAACCTCCCCAGCACAGCTTGAGGCCGATTCCTCTGCTTCCTTCCCTTGTTCCCTGGGAGCAGAGCTCGACCCCCTCCACCTCCATCCTCCCGTCAGGGAATTGCAGAGTCAGAAGGTCCCCCCTGAGCCTCCTTTTCTCCAGGCTGAGCCCTCCCAGCTCCCTCAGCTGCTCCTGGTGCTCCAGCCCCTTCCCCAGCTCCGTTCCCTTCCCTGGACACGCTCCAGCCCCTCAGTGTCCTTCTTGTCCTGAGGGGCCCAGAACTGCCCCCAGGGTTTGAGGTGGTGCCTCAGCAGTGCCAAGGGTATGATCCGCTTTCTCTGTCTCTGTCTCTGTCTCTCTCTCTCTCCATAATTTCTGTCCAAGCCAGGGCACACTCAGCAGGAAGATGCCCAGTGGCAACTTCGAGTGCAGGTGATGGAGGACCCATCTCCAGCGGTAGATAACTGGTGGTGATTAATTACCCTGGTCATTAGGAGCGCCTGCCCAGCTCCCAGCCTGGATTCCAGCAGCACAGGGGCCTCCTTAGGTCTCTATCACAGAGACCCCATGTTCCTATTTGAACAAACTCACCTTTTATCCTCCTCGTGGACCTGGGAAACAGCCTCAGACAGGCAGAGTGGGCACCAGCCTTTGCCAAAAGATGGTCCAGTGGTGTCAAACCCCAAGCCCAGGTGGAAAAGGGGGGATGCAGCCTTGGAGGGTCCATGGATCAGCTGGGAAGGGCACAACAGGAGAAGGGCACAACAGGAGAGTGTCCTGTGCTGTGCAGGTGCACGAGGGGGGCTTTGCCATCACACAGGGCTGGAGGCCCAGCAGAGGGACAGGGACACCCCCCCTCCCCTCATCAGGCTGCTGGTGCAAAATCTGTCTCCTACACTGCAACCTGGGCTCTTCTGCCCCCAAACCCGGGCACTGCTCTCCATGGGATGCTCCTCAGGCCTGGCCTCCACCACTGCTCCCCCCAACCAGCACTGCACGGGCAGGCCCATCAAGTGAAAGGTGGAAAAAGGTAATTAATCTACAGAGAAAAAAGTGTTAATACCTCTAAGACACTGGGGACACTGGCTGTCAGCTTCCACCAATTAGTCACCTAAAACCCTGCCTGTATGATCTCTGTGGTACAGCTGAGTTGATTACTCTAATTAATTTTGCATTGATCTGCATGGATCCGCAGCACCAGGGCCTATCACGGGCGGAGGAGGAGATGGATGCGTGAGCCCTGCCGGGGCGTGGAGGAGGGAGCTCGTCCCGGGAATGCTCATCCCGGGAATGCTCATCCCGGGAATGCTGCTCCCGCTTCCAAAGGGCTGTGGTGGTGCCCCCTGTCCCGGGGCTGCCACAGGCAGAGGGGACAGAACTGTGCTCGGGGCAGGGCCGGGGGGAAGTGGCAGCGTTTTGGGAGCACCTTGTCAGGGGTGGGACATCCCAGTGGGTCCTGTCTCATCCTCTTCCACCCCCTACACATGTTCCTTCTTTCCTCACTTCATTCCCCGTCTCCTGGGTAGTCTCTTGGAGGTTTTTGGGAGGAAGGGTACCCTCTGTCATCTCACATTCAGCAAACCCTGTGGGACACAGGGGGTGACAGCCCCAGGCTGGGGGTGCTGCATTCACAGAACTTCGGGTTGGAGGGGACCTTAAAGATCTCCCCTTGCCTTGCTGAGGAGAATCCCACTCCTGCCCATTCCCTCTGTGCACCGTGCCTGAAAGCTGAGGTTTAATCCACCTCAGGCAGGCTCAGCCTCCCCCTCTTTTGGGAACCTTTCTCCCTGTGTTTATTCTGGGGAAGGTTTTGTGACAGTGGAAAGCCAAACATTTGGTGTTTTCTAATTTTATTTTTTTTTCTCTCACACGTTTTTCCCTCCCTCCCTGGCTGAAATGTGACCCAAATTCACAAATGTGCTCTGAACATCCCCCCAAACCCAAATTCCTCTGCTCCCTCCCTGGGGAAGTGGCACTGGCAGAACCTGTCAGTTCTGGCAGGGGGGCAGGATCCAGCACCACCCTCCTATTTAGGGATGAGTTTCTCCCCTCCCCAGCTCTCTCTTAAAGCCTGGAAGTGGGAGGGATTTCTGACTGCCACGAATGGCTTATATTCCCATCTCCCAGCACTCTGTGCATCCCGTGCTCCCATTCCACGTGCCTTTTGCCAGGGGTTTCAGGAATGCCACGGCTCTCTGCAGCTGTTTGACCTGCTCTTTACACTTCAGGTGCACCTAAGTCTGTGCCCATCTCCTCACCACACATAGTTTGGCACACAGCTCCTGCTCTGCATCATCCCAGAGCCACAAACCAGCAGCTGGAATGAAATCCCTCCTGGAGCAAACCCACTCCTGCACTGAGACCTTGAAGAACGTCCCCAGTAGCCCCCAAAGCTCATCCCAAAGCTCATCCCAAACCATCTCCTTGGCTGTTCAGTAAAGGTTTGGTGCTAATGAGAGCTCCTTGCTCAGTGCCTTAACCAGTGCCACTTCCAGCTCTGGATTTATCCATCTTGGAAAAGGAAAACTGAGGCACAGAGAGATTTAAACCACGCAAGGACGGGATGAGACAAGAGAACAGAGCATCCTCCTCACACAGCCCCAGCAGGCACGGCCTTCACAAGCATAATTTCCTGGGATTAATATTAAAAACCTTTGTAATGGCTCCCACTTGTTTATTAAATATCCAGCGTGGAGATAAGTTATCAACTGCAGCCATAATTGCTATTAATCAAATATTCAAATCACTGCTGCAGTTGCCCACGATGGGACACGCACATAATTCTCCAGCTCTGGTAATAATTAATCTTTTTCCCCCCTTTTCTTCTCCTCTACTTTGGACTCTTGCAAATATCTTTTGGTGTTAAGAGGTCCCCAGAGAGACCTGCCTCTAAATGAGGTGTAAAAATCTAAGCCGCACAAAAAATAGCATGCGGCTGGGATCGATACTCTCTTCACAGCTACATCGATTAACAACAATATTCTTCATTTATTAATTATGAAGGGGAATTTTCCATCCTTGCATCTCTTTCTCTGTTTGTTGCTCGGGTGGGTTTGCGGGTTCTCCCCGGCCGAGGGGGAGCTGGGGAGGTGGCAGCTCTCGGGGTGGGTGGGTGGGGACGGACGGGGCTTGGCGGGTGCAGGGGACAGGGAGGGGGCTCTGTTTGTTCGTTTGCCTGGCAGGTCTCAGCAGCTCGAGCCAAAAAAAAGCCCAAAACCCCACCATCACTGAAATCTGGCTGCCTAAAACTGTTCAGATCTAAGTATGTGCTTCTACAGCAGCTTAAGTTCTTCTACATCGAGGCCACCAATTTACAGTATTGTCTTCCTCCTGTCCCAAGCCCTGCACTGCCACCACCCCCTCCATAAAGGCACTGGAATTTGTGCCTTTGAGACACTTGGAATAATTGGTCTGACTGGAAACTAGTCCTTCCAAAAAGGGGGGGGGGAAAGGGTTTAATTTTCAGCTGGTCTAGGCAGGGAAACAACCTGCTTACCATACTCCTGTGTAATTAAAACACTGCTGCTCAGGGACAGTGGAGAGTTCTTAACCTTGTCGAGCAGAAATGTGTAGCAGCCTGTCTTGGTCTACATCTGTCTCTGCTGGGTGGGCTGAGACCTTGTGTCACGAGTTGATGTGCAGGAGAGCAGCTGGAGCTGGTGGCTGGGTGGGATTGGTGGCTGGATGGAATTGGTGGCTGGATGGAGCTGATGGCTGGATGGAATTGAGGGCTGGATGGAGGTGGTGGTTGCATGAAATTGGTGGCTGGATGGAGCTGATAGTGGATGGAGCTGGTGGATGGATGGAATTGAGGGCTGGATGGAATTGAGGGCTGGATGGAGCTGCTGGATGGATGGAATTGAGGGCTGGATGGAGCTGCTGGATGGATGGAATTGAGGGCTGGATGGAACTGATTCCTGGATGGAGCTGGTGGCTGGATGGAATTGAGGGCTGGATGGAGCTGCTGGATGGATGGAATTGAGGGCTGGATGGAACTGATTCCTGGATGGAGCTGGTGGCTGGATGGAATTGGTGGCTGGATGGAGCTGCTGGATGGATGGAATCGAGGGCTGGATGGAACTGATTCCTGGATGGAGCTGGTGGCTGGATGGAATTGAGGGCTGGATGGAATCGATTCCTGGATGGAGCTGATGGCTGGAGAGCAGCTCGGCAGAGGCAGACAGAGGAGGAGGGTGAGGGAAGGCTCCAGAGCAGCTCCTGTGCTCCGGGAGGGTTTCCAGCCCTGCAGAAATCCCATTTTTTGTCCCAGCTCTGTGCAGCCCCCCCGTGAGTGTCCCATGGATGCTCTCCCACTGCTCCCTGAGTGCTCTGCTCCAACTCCAGCTTCCAGTCCTGCAGGGGCTGTTCCAGGGCTGCAGCAAACCCACACAGAGCCCCCGGCACGGCTCGGCTGTGGCCGCGTGTTTTCCTTGGACACCCAAAGCTCCCCGACTCTGCACGTGGTGCTCCCAGCAAGGCAATCCCTCTGTGGAGCACCCTGGCAGCTCCCATGGGAAAACCCCCCCTGTGGCAGAGGACTTTGCCAGGGACACACCATCCTGCAGAGCCAGCCCTGCTCCTTCAGGTGCTCCTGGGTCACATTTTGGGGTCAGGGAGAGGGGAAGTGGCAGGAGCAGGAATCAGCAGGGAACAGGGAGGATGAGAAAGGGTCGAAAACCTCAGGGGCTGAATTCTCTTTCATCCTACACTGTTTCTCTCAGGGTGCTCTCGGCTCTTCCCGGGAGGTGCCACACCTCACTCAGGGTTTCGGGGATGCTCCTTTACAAAGCCCCTCTGGGAGCAGCAGCAGAGCTCGTGTCACCCTCTCCACACAAGGGCTGGATCAGGCCCCACGTCGGCACTTCCAAACAAAAAGTTTGCCCCTAACTCCTCCCTCTAAACGTAAAATTCCGACTTCAAGGCTGCACGTGGGACTTGCACTCGTGGAGCACCGAGCGCCGTCACTCGGGCCCTGCCTGGAGAGGAGGGAGCAGGCAGGGCCCCGCTGGCAGGGGCTCTGGGGCTGCAGCCCAGGCACACCTTGTACTCCGGGGCGTGTAATCCTTATTTAAAGTGAAAATTACCACCGAGCTCTATTAGACTTTAAAATAAAAATTAGAGATTTTTAAAATGGATTTTCCCTAACGAGGAGCGTGACGGATGGGCCTGTTGGAGAGCGCGTGAGCACAGCGCTGCTGAGTGAAATGAAACGTCCCCCGCCCTCCCCACCGCCCTCCTCCCTCGAAAATCCATACCAGCGCCATCCTCCTGGAGTGGCACTGGGACAGGGGCCAGGACACATCCTTCCCTCCGGGCTAAAGTGAGCAAAGACATTTCCTTCCTCTCCAGAGGCAGATATTTCCCCTCCCCTAAATCAAAGGCAGCGTTGGAGAGGCAAATGGTCCATCCCTGCTCCTCTAAATCCATTTGCAGCCCTGGCTTGTCCTCCGTCCCCTCCACCACACATTCCCACAATTCTGGAGCAGAATTCAGTTTAGAAATTTCTATTAAAAATTCAGCAGGGTTAAAATACAGTAACTTTTTTTTTTTTCTCAGGTGACCAAAATCTGAACACCTGAGCTGTGTTAGAGCAATAAAGGTCAAACCTGGGGTCATGGAACAATGGGTTTTTTTGTTTGGTTTCTGCTGGTTTTCTTGCTCAAAGCTCATTTTGCAGATCAACGTGTGGAGCTTCCATATCTGTTCCAAAGCCGACGCATTTTCATGGGCAACGTGGAAATGAGGTCTCTGCAATTCCAACAAAACACAATTGACGTTTTCCCAGCTTCATTAAATGTGCTATTTTTACCTCTCAAGGTGTAATATCCATCCGTGCCGCGGGAGCCGAGGGGTTGGGACCCGTTTAAGGCAGCAGCTCTCTACATGGAGCCCGGTTCAATTCCTGTCTTATCTTTCCCAGCACCTTATCAGCCTCTCCGGGCTATCTGCCTTCCTCATCCCTCCCCTCGTGCCTGTCAGCGAGCTGGGGGGATGTTCAACGTGAAAATCCTTTTCCATCAGAAGCTCCGCGCGGGCCTCGGGCGGCCCCTGAGCCAGGAGCGCATCCCGTGGGCTTCTCCTGGGAGCTGCAGCCCAGGGACACTCAGCCAGGGTTCCAGGGACACCTCCTGCAGTGCCACAGAGCTTGGGGGGGGTCCTTGATCCTCCTGCACTTTCCATCCGAGGAGGGGCTGCCAGAGGGTTCCCCCCTCCCACCATCGCCCTCAGTTCAGCCCCGTGAGCCACAGATGGTTCTCACAGGAGGGTTTGGGTTGGGAGGGACCTCAAAGCCCATCCAGTGCCACCCCCTGCCATGGGCAGGGACACCTTCCACTAGCCCAGGTGGCTCCAAGCCCCGTCCAACCTGGCCTTGGACACTCCCAGGGATGGGGCAGCCACAGCTGCTCTGGGCAACCTGTGCCAGGGCCCCCCCACCCTCACAGCCAACAATTCCTTCCCAATATCCCATCTAACCCTGCACTCTAGCACTGAGAAGCCATTCCCTCTTGTCCTGTCCCTCCATCCCTTGTCCCCAGTTGCTCTCCAGCTCTCCTGGAGCCCCTTTAGGCCCTGCCAGGGGCTCTCAGGTCTCCCTGGATCCTTCTCTTCTCCAGGTGAACCCCCCCAGCTCTCCCAGCCTGGCTCCAGAGCAGAGGGGCTCCAGCCCTTGGAGCATCTCCGTGGCCTCCTCTGGACTTCCTCCATCATCTCCACAACCTCCTGCTGTTGTTCCCCAGGGCTGGAGGCAGCTCTGCAGGTGGGGTCTCACCTGAGTGGAGCAGAGGGAGTGGATCCCCTCCCTCACGCTGCTGGTCAAGGACACCCTGAGGTGGTTGTTCTCAGCCCTCTCCTTCCCACCGTCACAACAATCCCAGCTCATCCATCGCCATCCCTGGGAATCTCACAGCTTGGATGCACCTCTCTAAGACTCTCTGAACCCCATGAGCTGCCCCGGAACAAGGTGCTTCCCAAGACTGCGGAATGACCCCGCTGTGACGAAACGCCCCTGGGACCATTCTGGAAGTGCCACCAGGGCCTGGAGCCTGCAAGGTCTCTGCTTCCTCCTGGGAGCAGGCTGAGCGTCCCTGCCAGCCCGGAGGGAGAAGGTGGCACAGCTGGCGCTGGGGGTGGCGGTGCTGGGGGAGAAGGAGGCAGCTCGGCGGGAGGTTACCACTGAATCCGCAAAACTCAGCGTACCTTGCAGAGAGCTCGATACCCTATTGATCAGCCCCGGGCCTTGATCAGTTTGCTGGTGCTGCTGCCGCAGTGCTGCTTTCGGGGAGGGGGGAGGCAGCGGCACAGGAGGGGGCAGGGAGGCCGCGCCGCGCCTGCGCCGGGGACGCTCCAACTTCCCGAGACCAACGTGGAGCTCTTGGAGTTCGGGGCCTCTCCGCCCGTCTGCGTCGAGCTCTGGCCTCGCCTGTTGGCTTGGGGGGTGTTTTCAAGGCAGCAGAGTGGAGGAGCAGTCCAAAAATCCTCCTCTGTCCTGCCCAGCAGCCTCCTTGCCAAAGCCTCCTCAGGTGGGCACCCAACCGGTGCCAAGAGCAGAAGCCAAGAGCCAAAGGAGGGAGGGGGAGATGTGGTGTCTGTCCTGGCTCGGAGCCCACTGAGGGCACCCAGGTGGGTGTGGGGAGCTGTGGGGCACCTGATCTGCTCCCCAGAGGGTCTGTGTCTCTCTCCAGGGCACAGTCGCTGTGTGGGAGCAGAGGTGGGGTCGGGGTGTCCTGTGCTGCCCCTGTGCATGGCAGGACCAGATGGCCAAGAAGGCCAAGGGCATCTCCTGGCTTGTGTCAAAAACAGTAGGACCAGCAGGACCAGGGCAGTGATTGTCCCTCCCTGCACAGCACTGGTGACACCCCACCCTCAGTGCTGTGTCCAGCTCTGGGCCCCTCACAGCAAGAAGGACCTTGAGGGGCTGGAGCCCTCAAGGGAAGGGAACGGAGCTGGGGAAGGGGCTGGAGCAGCAGGAGCAGCTGAGGGAGCTGGGGGGGCTCAGCCTGGAGAAAAGGAGGCTCAGGGGGGACCTTCTGGCTCTGCAACTCCCTGACAGGAGGGGAGAGCCGGGGAGGCGGGTTTGGGCTCTGCTCTCAGGGAACAAGGGACAGGACGAGGGGAAACAACCCAAAGCTGCACCAGAGGAGGTGCAGGTTGGACATCAGGAGGAATTTCTTCCTGGAAAGGGTGGTCAGGCCTTGGCAGGGGCTGCCCAGGGAGGTGGTGGAGGTGGAGTCCCCACCCCTGGAGGTGTCCAAGGAAGGACTGGACCTGGCACTGAGTGCTCTGGGCTGGGGGACAAGGTGGGCATTGGGCACAGGGTGGATCCATGGGCTGGGAGGTCTTCTCCAAACTCAGTGATCCTGGGATTCTGTGGTACCCAGGGACAGCCAGATACCCAGAGGGATCGAGGGAGGTGTGGTGGGACAGAGCAGGGAAGGGAAGGTTGATCAGCAGCAGAGACACCCTTTGGGCTCAGGCCATCCACAGGTGGATGGGGAGGCTCTGAACATACATCCAGGTGGCCAGGATGGCTTTGGAGGCCCAGCCTGGGCCTGGGGCTGGGCTCCCTGCATCACACACTGTCCCCATCATCTAAACCCCCTCAGCACGTCTGGGGGTGTCTGCCCAGGGCTGGTCACAGGAGCAGCCCCGCTCCTGCTGAGAGGGTTGGGAAAATACTCTGGGTAAAATGCCCTGGGCTCCAGAGTGGGGGAAGGCAGGGAGGCAAAAACCCCCCCACAAAGGTCACGGAGTTAATTTCCAGCTCGTGTCCCCCTCTCACACCTCGCTGATTAATAATTGAAGAAAATGTATTTCTTTTTCGCCTTGGCATAAATCAAAAATAAACACAGCATCCATATTCTGCCCCAGGGAGAGCAGGAGCGTGGGCTGGAAGATGCAGAGCCGGCCCTGCAGAGAGGTTCCCTCAGCCCCTCCGAGCTGCCTGGGAACAGGGGGAGGATGGGATGGCAGTGGGGACTCTTTCGAAGAGACTGACGTTGGCTTCAAGCTTCTCCCATGGAAATCAGCACTAAAAGACTTCTTGAGATGAGCCCTGGAGGTGGGCTCTGAGCCAGCAGCCACCGGGAGAGTCTGGTGTTCTTGGGTACTTCCCATTGCCCAAGTTCTCCGTCCCTCCTGCTCCCAGGTCCTCCATCCCTCCTGATTCCAGTTCTTCTATCCCTCCTTCTCCCAGTTCCTCCATTCCTCCTGCTCCCAGGTCCTCCATCCCTCCTAACTCCAGGTCCTCCATCCCTCCTAACTCCATTTCTTCCATCCCTCCTGCTCCCAGTTCATCCATCTCTTCCTCCTCCCAGTTCCTCCATCCCTCCTGCTCCCAGGTCTCCCCACCCACCCTCACCCAGCTCCTCCACCCCTGCTGCTCTCGTGTCCTGCTCTCAGCCATAGCTCCCCTGAGCTACTGGCAGCCTCTGGGGAGACATTTTGGGATTGTTGGAATGCTCACCAGCCTGGCGTGTCAGTGCCTGTCACCCACACAGCCCAGGATAACCTGGAAAAGAAGGAGGAGGAAGGACACTGCCCTGCCTCTACCAGGGCATCGACCATCCCTCCTCTCCACTGGCTCCTTCTCCCACCTCTCTGGATCCTTGTCCAGGAGGGTTTGGCTGATGCTCCCACCCTCTACATCCCCACTCCCGGGTGCAACCCCATTCCCAGCTGCTTCTCCCTGTGTTTCCCTGCTCTGTCTGCACTGTCTCCCTGCTTCCCACTCCCCGGGCTGCCAGCAGGAGCTGGATCCCCACATTTTGTATCCCCGTAGCATCGATCTGCATTGATGGATGCTCGAGGAACGCCCCTGGAAGACGCAGGCATCCCTAACCGGATCCAGCTCCTCCATATTCATCTTCCAGCTGTCGGGGGGGTACGTGTGCTGTCTGCAGCCTCACATCTGGGGCTGGGTGGGTGTGCAGAGCCTCCACGCTCATCATTATGCACATCCCCGCTAAGGTGGAGCTTCGTTTTGCCCTTCCGGCAGCGGTTGGAGCCCTTTGTTCGGGAGATGGAGCCGTGCAGGTGCAGCAGGGATGGGGTGGGGAGAGACCTCGGGGTGGAAGAGCTGCTGGAGAGAGGGGTGCTGTCACCAGCACCCAGAGCACCCTCCCATCGGGGCTGTGTGGGCACATCCACATCCCCCAAAACGCTCAGGAAACCCGTCCAGTGCTCGGGGCAGCCGGGAGGGATCCAGAGGGATCCAGGCAGACCCCGGGGGCCCCGCTTGCTCTGATTTCTGGCGGCCGCCCACCGTTCCCTCCCCTCTTGGTTAAATAAAGCTTTGGGCTGTGATGAAGCCCATTAAAGTCAGAGGCGAAGGTGTGGGATTGAAATGTAGGACAGCAGCCGCTGCAGAATGTGGTTGCATGGGATCAATGGGAAATCAATACCCGGCTCTGCTTCATGGGCTCCCGCCAGGCCCTGCTGCTGCTGCACCCCACGGGCACTCCCCAACTTCTGCACCCCGTGGAGTGGCCCCTGGACAGCCCCCCCGAGCCAGGCACCCCCCTGCAGCCCCTCAGAAGTGGGAAAAGAGGAGACATTTTGGCATCCCCCAAGCTGTGAGTGCGAGGCTGCAGACAAAGGTCTGTGGGGCAGAGGAGGGCTCTGAGCTTTCAGGGGGGCTGAGATGGGGCTGAGCCCTATCCTGAATTCCCAGTGGGACTGGAGGGACCAGACTGAGCCCCACGTGCTGCATTTGCCCAGCTGATTCCAGAGGGTGCTGAGGAAGCAGCCACGGCCCACACAGGAGGTGAGGGATTGAAGCCAGTGTGAGCTCTGGAGTGGGGTCCCTGACCCAGAGGGCAGGGGAGTATCCAGGAGCTCCGGGAGTGGGGCTGCTCCCCCTGCCCCATCCACGGGCAGGGATCACCCAGCAGCACATGGGACACAGGAGAACTGTGCCACCAGCACAGCCTCCTGCTCCCACCGCTCCCATCTGCACCCGGGAATGGAACTACAGGTGGTCCCCGAGGCTCGTCCTCTCCTGGGCTTCCCAGCACTGCAGCCACCCTGGAGGAACCTTCCCATCCCTCCAGAGCACCGTGCCCACGGCCAGCGGGGATCTGCGGCAGGAGGAAGGAGCTTCCTCCGTGCTGTGGCCACCACCACCATCATCATCATCATCGCCCTCGGGCCGAGCAGCCCTCCGGGGGGAGGAGGCACAAAGGGATCTATCAGAAATGATAGTTTAATTGGAGGGAGGTGAGCACAGCACTATTTAACCACCGCTGCGCATTGACGGATTGATCCAAGTCTAGTTACACTGGGTTTGTGACACTCCGAGGGCTCCCAGCCAGCTCTGGGCAGAGCCCTGCAGTTCCTGTTCCTGGCAGTGACGAGTTGGGGAAGGGGCTGCACACACACCCCACACCCCCCGGTGCTGCCTGTGGCACCCAGTGGTGACACCCACCCGATGGGCGCCATCCTGGTGCCCTCCCAGAGCACCCCTGTCACCCGCCCTGTGCACAAACACCCTGCTCCCGGCAGATCCAACTCCCCCCGAGGTCCCACCTGTCCCCAGACGGCTCCTTGTCTCTCCTGGGGTGTCACCTCTGTCCCCCCTGCAGGAGAGGGGACACCCTGGGGAGCCCTGGGAACGGGAAGGGATCTGCAGAGGCACCACTGAACAGTCGGTTTTCTCATCCCCGCTCACGTGAACACGGCGAAACCACGACATGATCAATCAGGGATGAACATTAATTATGATTGCACCTTGGGATCTTGATTGCCATTGATTAATTGATTCCCGGGCCCCTCGCAGCAGCCGCCGCTCCAGAGGAATCGCACAGGGGTGGGGTGGCCGGGCTGGCCCCGGCTGGGATTTGGGGATGGGGGCTCGAGGGATTCTGGAGGGGAGAGCAGGGACGCCGCTTTCGAGAGGAGGAGAGGAGGCAAAGCCCCCGCGCCGAGCGGGGACTCCGCGGGGCTGCCGAGCGTCACCTCCCCCGAGCAGCCGCCCGTGGCAGAGGGGACGCGGCTGCCGGGGACCCCCGTGGGACACCGATGGGATCCTGGGAGCGGATCCCGGGGTGGGATCCCGCTGAGCCGCGGGATGACCAGGCCTCTTTGTCGCAGGGTCTGCACGTACCACCCCCCTCCTGCCATCCCCGACCCCTCCTCGCTGCTGATTCCCATTGTCCTGCCGTCGAAATCGATGCTGGCCGTACCAAGCCCCGCTCGGGCGGGGAGGAGGGACGGGGCCGCAGCACCTCATAGGTGTTTTTCCATCATTAGGCTCCTGGAGGAGATGCCTCCGGGCTGCTCGCGCTTGGTGGATCCAGCAGCGCTTCCCAGCCCGGCCTGATTCGCGAGGGCGGGAGAACAAAGCCGCTGCTGGACCCACGCTGGGGATGTCGGGATTCAGGACCCCTCTCCAGGTGTTGTGGCTGCAGGCAGCGCTCCAGCATCCTCCTCCTCTCCTCAGCTTCCCGAACGTCTTTCCAGCTTGGCATCCCATCAAACCACCGAGATGGTTTGTCAGCTCTGGGTGGCACCCACAGGGCTCTGGATAAACATGGATCTAGGCAGAAACAGCAAAGCCATGAGCTCCCAAGTGTGCTCCTTGACCCAGCTGCTGTCCCCGGCCTCACCGTGGTCCTGGGCACCGGGTGCCAGCTCCCCTGCCCCTGCCAACACCCCAAGGATGCCCAGGGAGGTGCCAACCCCGGGGCTGTGGAGCTGTGCTGAGCCAAACCCGTCACTGCTGGGGGCAACCGGGCAGCTCGAGCGGTGGGAGAATAAATGATTTCAAATAAACTGGCAGTAATAGGATATTGATAACCCAGACCAGGGCAGCACCGAGGGGGAAACAAGCGGGGAAAAAACCTTCCTGGGGAATCTCCGGGGGAAATTTTTGCAAAGGTTAAAAAAAGAAAAAAGAAAACAAACAAACAACAACAACAAAAAAACCAACCAAACAAACCCAACCCAAACCCTGCTGTAGGATTAATTCCTTTCGATGGTCATTTTTCTGGCTGCCATTTAAGGCGGGAAGTGCTGGGATATCGATGGATAGAGGAGGAGATGGCAGGACCTCCATCCCCCTGCCCCTCTGCTGCAGGCTGGAAGTGCAGGGCCTGTGATTTATTTAGTATCCATGAATACTGAGTGAAATCAGAATAATGGGGCACTTAGCCATGTTACTGAGAAATCACTATTGTGATGCAATTTACTTCAATTAATTAAGCCTTTTTTGTTACCATTATTCCTTGTTTTACATTTTGTTTTAAATTTCAAACGATTGGGCGCATTGTGGTGGGAAGCTGATAGCTCTGGTTAGAGCTCTGCAGCAAGAGCCATAAATACCCCGGTGCTGCTTATCCCAGCCCCAGAGAGCCCCAGCCCTGCTGCTGTCCCTGAAATCCAGCAAAGGCTGCTGAGTTCCAGCCTGCAGTTCCACTGTCCGTGCCTGCTCTGGTGCTCCAGGGCATTTGATGTGGTTTAATGCAGCTCCTGGGGGTGCTCTGAGTGTGGCTTGTGAAGCAAAAGCCCGAGCTTTGGGTGCAATAAGTGAAAAGGATGATTTTTTTTGCTCCCAGAATGAAGAGGGAGATCACAGAATCACAGACTCATGGATTTGGGTTGGAAAGGGACCTTAAAGCCCATCCAGTTCCACCCCCTGCCATGGGCAGGGACACCTTCCACTAGCCCAGGTGGCTCCAAGCCCCGTCCAACCTGGCCTTGGACACTTGCAGGGATGGGGCAGCCACAGCTGCTCTGGGCAACCTGTGCCAGGGCCTCCCCACCTCACAGAGAACAATTTCTCCCCAGTATCCCATCTAACCCTGCCCTCTGGCAGTTTGAAACCATTCCCAGCCCCTGGCTCCTCTCTGGCAGTGCAAAGGGAAGGATTCATCCCTCTCCTGTGGCTGCAGAAGGAGCTTTTTCCAGCGTGGGAAGGCAAGTTTCCCCACGTGTCCTTGGTGTTTCCATGCTGCTCCCTCCCAGGAGACCATGGACAAATCCCGAGGTCAGGGAGGAGAATCCCATGGCAGAACAGTCACCAGCTGTGGAGTGGGGCTGGCACTGGAGGGTTGGCATCTCCCCGTGCCACTGCCAAAGGGCAACAACCCGTGGCAGAGCAGCAATGTGAGAGCTGGGACCACTCTGGTGGACCACCTTCCCCACCATCCAGGCACTGCTCATGCCAGGAGAGAACACCCACATCCCGTGGGACACCGGGGGCTTCCCGTGGGTGCCGAGGCAAAGCTCCAGCTGGTTTTTGGTGTGCAGAGAACTGCTGGGGTTGTTTTCCTCTGCTGGTGTGTCAGGGCTGGGTCACAGGCCCCAGGACGTGGCTCTGGTGGGCAGGACCTGAGCACTGAGCAGTTGGACCTGCTTGGCCCCTCTGGATGCTGGGGGGGTCCTCTGTGGGCTCCTCCCCAGGGTGGGCTCCTCAGGGTGAAGGGATTCGTGTTAAACTCGCCCAGGATCTCCCCAGAACCTGCAACCCCTGGGTCTGTGCTCAGGACAAGTCCCTTTGACAGATAACAACCCCCACCCAGGGGAGCTGAGGCTCAGCCAGGGAGCACCCAGGTGAGATGAATTGCAGCCCCACGGGGACCTCGGGTTGGACTCGACAATCCTGGAAGTCTTTTCTGACTTCAACGATTCCGTGATTCTATTCTGGTCCTCCCACACCTCCAGCTCAGCAGCCCTGGGACCTGCTCAGCATCCCAGGGCCAATCCCCTGCAACAGCTCCCTCCACCCCTGTCCCCAGCATCACACAGAGCCAAGGGATGCAGGAAGCCACTGGCAAATAAAAGAAGCCCTTTGCTGCGTCGGGACTTTGCCTTCCAGCCCTCCAGGTGATGCCATTTAATCTCCCACAATTTTTAACCCCTGTGTCATTGTACCCACCGCCCTGGCACAACTCCTGCACCGTGTCAGGCTGTTCTACCTCTTTAATGGAGGGGAGAGAAAATATTGGTGCCTCGGACCCCCCCGGGAATAAATTCATACTGCCTGTATCGATTCGATTTTTCTCCTCCTTTTGCCTGATTCCTCCAGCCTCCTGGGTAACGAAGATTAAGCTTCAAGCCCTTCTGATATTACTTTGAAATGCAGAAACCTTCAGAAAAAGAGTCTAAATCTTCTCTCGCCTCGGAAAATGGCAAATAATCTTCGGGAATGGGCGAGCGCTTGTCTGTTTTCTCCTCCTCCCGCCTTCAGAGTGGTCAAAACACGCTCACAAACACACACACACGTGCACCCACCCGCTGGTGCAGCTGCACAGAGGTGCCTGAGACTCCCTTTTGCTCCCTCTCCCCGTGGATCACGGTCAGGAGTCACGGACTCACCCCTTTAACCGGTGTTAAACCACGGCCGGGAGCTCGGGAGGCACCACCTTCATATGGGATCAATTAATTATCAGCCCTGTTATGATGAAGCTGCTGAAATGTGGGCTGAGAGAACTCCGAGTGCAAGCAAAGAGCTCTCATTTCCCCAGTCCCTTAATCACTGGAGACAGACCTGGCCTGTGATCTCGGTTAAATGGGCAGAAACCTGGAGCAGCTCCAGAGATTTAATTGGTGTCACTTGGGCACTACCAGAGGTGCCACTGGGAGCAGGATCCAGCCCTTTGGATGGGGCCCTTGTCCCTCCTGCACTGGCAGCAGCAACTATTCAGTTGGGTGACAGCAGTGGCTGGAGGCTTCGCTGTGCACAGAGATGGAGGGAGAAATTTAGGATAGTTAGGAAATTCAGGAGAGAACGGATAAAGCTGAGGCACAGGGAGCAATAGCTGGAGGGTCCTGAGCCCATGGAGCTCCTTCGTGCAGGGAGGGGAAGCCTGGGGAAGGAAAAGGGGATGGAGATGCTGCAGGAGGAGATCTGGGCATGGACCCTGGAGGGGAGGGGAGTCAGGGACAGGGATGGGGACAGGGTCAGGGACGGGGACAGGGACGGGGACAGGGACAGGGACAGGGTCAGGGACGGGGACAGGGACGGGGACAGGGACAGGGACGGGGACAGGGACAGGGACAGGGACAGGGACAGGGACAGGGACGGGGACAGGGTCAGGGACGGGGACAGGGACGGGGATGGGGACAGGGTCAGGGACAGGGTCAGGGATGGGGACAGGGACAGGGACAGGGTCAGGGATGGGGACAGGGTCAGGGACACGGAGGGGGACAGGGACAGGGATAGGGACGGGGACAGGGACACGGAGGGGGACAGGGACAGGGACGGGGATGGGGACAGGGACAGTCAAGTTTTGAGGTGGCCATGGGGTGTTTGTTTTCCAGGCTCTTGGCCTGCAATGGGCTGGTCACTGCAGCCCTCAGGAGAGGGCAGCTGGGAAAGTCCCAGCAATGGAGGGTTTTGCTCAGCCCTGGCCCCAGCTCAGTGTCTGGGACCTGCTAGGTAAAGTTTTTGTCAGTTGAGGTTGTCTGGGCTCTCCCTCAGTCTCAGCCACACACTTCATCTACAATCAGGTCCTTCAAGCTTGGTTATGTCCCCCCAGGTGCCATCCTGTGTCCCTTTCTTTGACATCAGAGTCCTGGATCAGTCCAGACTCCTCCTTGCCTGGTTCTGCTCCCAGACTTGGCATCTCCCTGCAGTGAACAAAGCTGCTGTCACAGCCCAGGCCAGCTCTGCCCCTCCCTCTCCCTGAGCATCCAGCAGCTCTGGACACGTCCTTGAGGCTCTGCAGCCTTTAGACCCAGCTCTTCTGCCTGCCCTGGCATCTACACAGGGGTCATTTCACTGCTCCCAGCCCCTTCCTGAAGGCTGGCCTGGGCTACATTTCCCTGCCAGGAGGTTTAATCTCCCCTTTCCTGCCCTGGAGATCTGGAGGAGACTCCACCTGAGTCCAAACTCCTGGAAGTGTTCACCTCCTTGTCTGCTTCAAACGGGCAGCTCTGGACACGTGCACTCCCTCACAAGCCTGTCCCTGGCAAAACTCCATGTCTTCCATGAAAACTTCCATGCCCTGTCCCTGGAAGTGTCCGAGGCCAGGTTGGATCAAAGGGGCAACCTGGGCCAGTGGAAGGTGTCCCTGCCAGTGGCAGGGGGTGGGACGGGATGAGCTCTAAGGTCCCTCCCAACCCAAACCATTCTGGGATTCTGTGAAAACTCACTTTGAAGGGCCTTGGACATGCCCAGGGAAGCTCAGGGAAGTGGGAGCCACATTCACCATGTGTGTCCATGCTCTGCAAAGCCAACCTGGATTTTGGAGGCGAGGACTTTTCCCCCCTCCAAACCCTCCCAGGCTGCGAACGAAGTGATATTTCTGCCTCCATTTTTCTATCAATAAAGTTTATTGTCCTTTTCTTGCAAAACCTTTCAGCAATTAAAAAAAAAAAAAAAGGGGGGAGAGAGAAGAAGAAGAGGAAGAAGAAGACAAAGGGAGTTGATGTTTGACTGCTGGGCTATCACTTAAGTCCTTGTTCCTGTTTACTCAGGACTTATTAGAGCTCATTCAATGCCTATAGCATGGCTGGATCAATACCTGCTGGGAGCAAGAGAGATTCCGCTTGGCCACTGTAGCCCATGTTGCAGAATTGATCTGCTTGGCTGCTGCAATCTGAAAATCCATCTTTTTGCGCTCCCTGCCTCTCTCCGCAGCGGGTTGCTAAGCAACGGGGGCTCCTTGGGATGGCCATTGGCCAGCGCCGCGTGGTCCTCCCTGGTCACTTGGCCACTTTGGGCTGCGGTTCCTCCTCCGAGGATGGCTCCGGGCGGGAGGGGAGCCGGGGAGAGGGGCAGGGAGGAGGGGAAGGGGCTGGCGGGGGGCAGGGGCGGCGAGAGGAGGGACGGGGAGAAAAAGGGAAATCGATATCACCTCACATTTAACCTTTCCTTAAAAAAAAAAAAAAAAAAATCTTTGAGAAAACTCTATTGACCCGTCCCTTATCACTTCGCGCCACCGCGGGCCCTCGACCGGGGGCTGCTCTGCCCGCGCAGGCACTTCATCAACACCTCTCTTCGGGGTGGATCGCTCTCCTGTCCTCCCTTCTCCCTCTCTGCCTCACCTTGGCCGGACACAAAGTTATGCCGGCTTAGCTGAAGGTGTCTTTTGGAACTGATTTCATTAAACTGGGGCAAAACCTTTGTGCGGATGTGCTGGGATCGATGGAAACCCCATTTGCATCGATTTCGCTTCGCTTTGGCAAAGGAATCGAATTATACAAACCAATACCAACCTGCTTTAAAATGATTTAAGAGTGTCTACACAAGACCAATTTTGGCCTGCAATTCTGTGTGTAGACAAGGTCCATCCCTCCTCCCAAGGAGCTGCTCGTTAGGCAAATCTTGCTGCCGTGGAAGGCTCCAAGCTCTGGCTCCCGTGGCCTCTCCAACAGCATCGTCTTTGTGGCCTCCAGCGCCTCGTCCTAAAAGTGGTGCCCAGGCTTTGCTTCTCTTCCATCAGGCACAGGTCAGGGGTGAGGTGGTTGTTTCCCAGGTGCTGCAGGTATTGATCCTGCTCTCAGTCCGTCCCACTGTGGGTCCAGGCATCTCATGTGTGTCTTTACCACAGCCCCGAGAAGATGTTGCATCTCAAGCCCAAAGTCTCTGTACAAGAGCTTTACAACCATTATTCTGTGATTATCTCACTTATTTTGTGATTGTCTACACTGCCAAAGGACAGAGGGGTCAACACTGGACTCCACAAGTGCTCACAAGTGGATGTTTCCCCCTGTGAGACACCCACGTGAAGGGGCCTCATTCCCACGAGTGCAAATCAGCTCCCTCAAAAGCCAGGAAAAGCCACATTTCCCCAGGGGCAGCAAAACCAACCACTTTTATCAGCTACAAGAGGCAACTCAGAGCTGAAGATGTTCCCAGGCAGAAAACACGAGCTCAGTGAAGTTGGACCTCTGATCCCAACCCTCATCCTGGTTAACTCCCCTTGGTCTCGGGTCCCCCACACTGGGATGTCCATGTTGTCCCTGGGTCAGGTTTTTGGATTAATTTTTGGGTTCAACTCACAGCTCTGGGGCTCTCCATCAGAACAGTTGAGGGTCAACCTGTGTGGAGAAGCTCTTTAACTCGTTCCTGATGGAAAGGGGAGACAACAAGGACCTGCATTGCACCTGAGCAGACTCTGGCTCACAATGGAGATGAGAAACCAGGTTTGACCAGCTCTGATCCCACCCCTGGGCACCTTGTGCAGGTTTATGGACCCTCTTGTGACCCCCGTGTCCTTCAGCCCAGGGAAGAAGCATCAGAGGACATGTATATTATTATCCTATTTCAAAGATACATTATGATCCCATTTTAAAGATATATTATTATACCTGAAGATATATTATCACCTTAATGTAGATTAAGAATTCCAGTAGTTTCGTCTCAGCTAAAAGAGCTGAACATAACTCAGCCCAAGGCAGGTGCAGTAACTCAGACTTTACACCCAGGTGGGGCTGAGTTCCAGCTGGGGGTCCCATCCTGCCCCAGGGTGACCAAAGGAAGTCCTTTGCCATGAAGAATCATCCTGACTCTGCTGTTACAATTTTCTCCTCCTCTGCAATTGCCTTTCGGAATTTTCTTGTCCCACACTAATTTTTTTCACCCGGAAGAAGGGCAGGACACAAACCTGGGAGGACAGGGTTGAATGCTTGAGAACCCTGTGGGTGTAGGGCTCAGTCCCTGGGAGCGTTTGAAGCCCTTCCCCATGGAGCAGAGATCAGGGATGCTCCCAAAGTTTTGAAAATCAGAAAATATCACTTTATCAGAACAAATTATTTTCCCAAACGAGCCACTGCTGCATTAACCTCCCTTTTCAAACATTTCATTGGCCACATGAAAAGAGTGGGAGTCATCAGATTGTCCCACTTCAGCATTTCCAAAAGAACAATCCTCCTCTTCCAGCCCTGTGGGATTGCATTTTTGTTTGAAATTCATGATTAATTTACACTAAAAGGAAATTTGAAAAACAGCCCAAGCTTAAATTTAGCTGCAACTTTAAAGCCTGTCAGAACCCTCTGCCTTGATTGACAACGTCTGTCACGGGTTGGATTTTTATTTTCAATTTCTTGGTTTGGTTTTTTTTTTCCCTAAATGAAGAAATGAAAATTCACATAAATCCTCACAACGGAAGGAGGAACCCACCTCCTGCCAGGTCCCAAAGCTCTTCTCCAAATTCCCAGGGGGGTTCAAGCTGGTGCTTACAGGCTCTGACTGACAGCAGCACTTCCTCAAATCAGTGCTCTTCCTCTTCCCACGGGGGATTTTTTGGGGATGTTTTGGTTTATGCACACGTTAATGGCTGCTGAAGGATCACTTTACTGAGCAGCACAGCAAGCTCTGGGTTCTGTGAGGGCTCCCCACGCCAAGAGCGAGGCTCGGGAAGGGCATTCCCTGATTTGTGCTTCCACCAGAGCTCCCGACGCCGACACTCCTGCTCCGGGTTGGACAAGCTCTGCGCTGGCCCCCAGGGCTGAGCAGCCACTCGGGAGAATATTCCTGGTCCTCACTGCCACAGGACCCTTCAGGTTTGGTCCTGAGCCGCGGGATCCCGACAGGGTGGATCTCACCAGCCCTCCCAGCCGCCTTTCCCTGGATTTCTGGGGCCGCAGAGCTCTGCCTTCGGGATCCGCCGGATACTGGAACGATGGGGAATGGGTTTGATCCCAGTTCAAGCCCTTGGTGGTGTTTCCACGAGGGGCAGGATTGTGGCCATCCCTGCCCCAGCCTCCCCCAGGTTTCGTGAGGGGGTGGTGAAGGTCTCCACGGGCTCTGAACCTGCTGCTGGGTTTGGGGTTTTGGCGTGGATTCGGGAGGAAGGGAGGGAGGTGGCACCTTAGGACAGAATAACCCCAGTGCCCTCCAGCAAAACCACTCAGGGCTGCAGGATTTAACCAGGCACTTGGAGTTATCAGCTGGGGGGGTTCACCTGGAGGAGAGAAGGCTCCAGGGAGAGCTGAGAGCCCCTTGCAGGGCCTAAAGGGGCTCCAGGAGAGCTGGAGAGGGACTGGGGACAAGGGATGGAGGGACAGGACAAGAGGAATGGCTTCCCAGTGCCAGAGGGCAGGGAGAGATGGGAGATTGGGAAGGAATTGTTGGGTGTGAGGATGGTGAGGGGCTGTCCCAGGTTGCCCAGAGAAGCTGTGGCTGCCCCATCCCTGCAAGTGTCCAAGGCCAGGCTGGATGGGGCTTGGAGCAACCTGGGCTACTGGAAGGTGTCCCTGCCCATGGCAGGGGGTGGCACTGGATGGGCTTTGAGGTCTCTTCCAACCCAAACCATCCTGGGATTCTGGAATTCTCTCCTGAACATCAAGGAGAGGGAAGAAGGGGAGGAGGGCAAGCAGGAGGGAGGGAAGGTGGGGAGGGGGAGAGAGTCCCTTGGCAATGGGAGGTTATTAATTTTTCAGAAAAGAAAATGCACTGTACATTTTCAGGAGAAACACTGTGGGTTTGTTCTGCAGATCCTGTTTCCAGAAGTTTCTGTCCCCTTGCAAAGCCCCCACCCAGACACCTGAAAGGCTCTTCTCAAATTCCCTGGGAAGCTGCAGTTATTTGGGGGAGGAAACAGCAGGTTTGCCTTCCCAATGTCCTTGAATTTGTTGTATAATTAACATGAGACAGGTATTGAGAGGCAGAGCCCCAGCAAGGGATCTCCCCTGCCCCAGAGACCTCAGAGCCAGGCTGGGCAGGCGAGGGATGCAAGAAGGGAATGGTGATGTTGGGATTTCATGGAGTCATGGAATCGTTAAGACTGGAAAAGGTCTCTGAGATCATTGAATCCAACCATCAACCCAGTCCTGCCAGGGCCACCACTGAACCAGGGCCCTGAGCACAGTGATCACACAGTGATTCCAGCACTTCCCTGGGGTCCCCAGGTCACAGCCCAGCCACCCATGTGGGGGCCATGAGGCTCCAGGCAGCACTGCTGGGACAGCATCTGCTCTGCTCTGGGCCTGGAGGGTTCCCCTGGCTGCTGCTGGGCAGGGGGGGTTTTGGGGGGCTGCAGGTCTCCACCAGAAGGTCTCCAGGGTGGTCGGAGCCGCCACTTCACTTTCCCTGTTGGGGTCCCTGCAGACATTGTGGCTGTTTTTCCAGGTCTGTGATGCTTTTCCAGCCTCTTTCTGCTCCTCGCTCTCTCCTGCAGCTTTTTTTCGCAGCTTCTCTCCATCTGCTCCTCTCCTCTTTCCCTCCCGCCTCGTTTAACCCACAGCCCCTGGGGGGTTTTCACCCACCATCACCCCCCCCTTTCTGCTGCCCCAAGGCCTCCCTGAAATGCCACATCAAGGACTCCAGTGCCCGGGGGAGAAGGGAGAGCTCTGGAATAACCTCCAGAGCCGGGTGCCAGCGGGGCTGTTTGCACACAGCCTGGATAAATCAGCCCGCAGCCTCGGTGCCCGCAGCACCCGCCTGTGCTCGGCCCTTTCCACACTGCCCGAATGAAGAGCAGGAAACAAAAACTTCATCCATTAACGTAATGACAGGTATTTTCCCTGCTCTTAGGCCAGGCCTGGGCGAGCAAAACACTTAAGTACATGATTAATTTGTAGTCTAAGAGACTTAAGCACATGCTTAAGTGTTCTGCAGCCCCGGGCCTGACGACAGAGGTTTCCACAGCGCGATCGGAGCTCCCGACATGTTACGGTGGTGCTCAGATCTATGGATTAAGGGTGCCATAAACAGTTGAGATATTCTGTTTAAACAATCATTTGTTGACAAGACTATTCTAAGCCCATCGAATCCCTAAGTGATAGATGTATGTTGTCTCTCTGAGTCTCCTGCTGTATCAGCCATTGATTTTTTCCAGCCTGGATGCTAAGGTAACCTTTACCTGGGAGCTTAGGCAGCAAGCCATGGGTGTATGCTCGCCATGCCGGCTGCTGTTTGCACTGCTGGAGCCAGGACAGAGGGGTGGCTCAGCTTTTCATCCCTCCACACGGCACGAGGCTGCCCCGCATGCTCCGAGGGCCGGGGATGGAGGGGCACAGCGGGTTGCATCGCTCGGTGCCGCATCGCACAAGCCGGGGGTGCTCTCCCCTTCCCCAGCGCCTTCCAGGGTCTTCCTCCAACCCAAATCATGTCTCAGGGTGGCTTTTCACCCTCCACAGGATGCAGCAGCATTGTCCTGCCATCCATCTCCCACTCAGCACCCGCTCCAGGAGATGTTTATCTCCAGAGACCCCCGAGTGCCCCGGCGGCTCCGTCCCTGTGTGGGCACCGTGTCGGGACACCCTTCCTCGAGATCTGTTTTAATCACATTTATACACTGTAACCAGGGGAAGGAATCTATTGACAGCCTGTCTTCACATTTCTGTCAATTCTTCCGGAGACATCATTAAATCCAAGAGTGGATCTTAATTTAACGTGTTAGCTAACGGGTTATTTAATTAGTTTTCAATAACCCCCAAAAAAGTGGGGGGGAGAGGGGAGGGAAATGGGCTAAACATTAAGGGGAGAAAAAAACCCAACAAACCAGGGAGCAAGATGATGAACACGTCCAGGTTTCCCGGATCTGCAGAGAAATCATCTCCTCAGCCCCTTCGCCCCTTCTCTCTCACAAGAAAGAGCCCTGTTGCGTTTTCCCCCTCTCCCCACTGTGTTCAATAATAAATGAAAATGGTAAAAAGCAATTCATACACAGGCTAAGCGTCTGGATTTATTATCAAGACAATTACACCGAGGAGAATTCCCGGAAAATTACTCTTCGAAGTCTTTCTCTGGCACCCCCTCCTAGTTTGGATAAATACGGCAGCAATTACTGCTGCGGGAGAGAGGAGGTCACGGGGAAGGGGGTGCCAGCGCCTCGTGCCCCGGCCAGGCTGCCTCTTGGGTGGCATCTGCCATCGGGGGGGGGGCTTCGTGCCCGGGGAGGTGGCAGAGTTTGGTAGGAGGGGGGTGGGCTTGGGGGCAGCGGGTGCACGTGTTTCCCTGGGGCAGGTCTGTGAGGTGGGGATCGACTGCGGCCGCTCTGTGCGTGTGTCTGTGTGTCCCTGTGTCCGTGTGTCTGTGTGCCTGTGTGTCTGTGTGTCTGTGTGTCCCTGTGTCCGTGTGTCCCTGTGTCCGTGTGCCTGTATGTCCGTGTATGGGGGACTGTGACAGCCCTGAGTGGGTACGAGCCACTCTGGACTGTTTTGGTGCCCAGTGCTCCATGACCCAAGCCACGGTGGGCAAGGGGCAGGCGCGGGCACCCCACGGTGCAGGGCCCCCCTGCCCGTCCCCCAGGGCAGCTGCCGGGTCTGCCCGGTGGTTCTCAGGTCCCTGCCTCGTCCCTGTTTCATCACCCGCTTCTGCCTCAGTTCCTGTTTTCCCTCATCCCCATCCGTGCCTTCTCCTTATCCCTGCCTTGTCCTCGTCCCTGCCTTCTTCCCTTCCCTGTCTCATCCCCATCCCTGACTTCTCACCATCCCTGCTTCATTTCCCTATTTCCTCATCCCTATCTCTGCCTCGCCCCCATTCCTGCCTTGTCCCCTTCCCTGCCTCATTTCCCATTTTCCCTCATTCCTATCCGTGCCCGTCTCCGTCCCTTCCTGTCCCCATCGCTGCCTTGTCACCATCCCTGCCTCATTTCCCATTTTCCTCATCCCCGTCCCTGCCCTGTATCCCACTTTCCCTCACCCCATCCCTTCCTGCCTCCCCCGGCTGTTCCCGCAGGACGCGCCGTGTCCCCGCAGCCCCGGGGCTCGGCGGTACCTGTTGCGGGGGTTGAGCCGCCGGGCCCGGGGGGGTCCGGGCCCGCACCCCCTCCCGGGGCCGCTCCGCAGATCGCGCAAGGCCCTGCCTTCCCTCTGCCCTCGGGATGGGGGAGAAAAGTGTCCAAACCCGGGATCTCAGCGAAAAAGCAGAGGCGGCTTCTCCCGAGCCAGGTGAAGGAGCCTGCGGCGACAGGAAAATACCTGCGGGAAACAGAGAAACAGAGGGGAAAAATAATAATTATAAAAAAATATATAGCATGTATAAAAAAATCGTATATATGTAAAATAAATCTGCAGCCTTTGTATATATATTGTATATAAATATATAAACTATATATTACTGTATAAAATAACTGCAGTGGACTCGCGTGCCGTGGGTGCAGGGTGGGATGTGGGATCGCGCTGCAGAGGAAAGCAGAGGAAAGCGCCCGGTTCCTCTCGTTTCCTCGATGTTTTACCGGCCCCGGCTCCTGCCCCCGGGCCCTCTGAGCCCTCTCGGAGGGTTTGGGGTGCTGAGAGACGCGCTCTTGGGGGTCCCCAAAATGCACAAGGAGCAAAAAGCGGCAGAGGAGGGGGAACGAGGACATTTCGGAAGTCTGGGGGACACCCCCCCGTCCCGTCCCGCAGAGCACGGACAAACTCGTTGCACGTCTCACACTGTGGGACACCCGCAGTCCGGCCCGGCTCGGGGGTGGCCGGGCCCGACCAGGGAAAGGCGGTGAGAGAACGGGAGGGAGTGGGGGAAAAATTAGGGAAAAAAAAATTTTTAAAAATTTTTTTTTTTTTTTTTTTTTTGTATCTCGGAGCTGGGTGAAATCCCGGCGATTTTCCACACTTTTCCACCGAAAGCTCGGGAGGGGTCGAGCCCTCTCCGCGCCGCTGCCAGGGTGTAAAGTTCAGGGCTGCTCTGCGGGGAACTTTTGAAAACAAATTGCGGATGAAAGAGGCTCCCGGAGGCTCCCGTTGGTGTTCCCGAGCCGAGGGGCAGCGGGGGGGACCCGGCCCGGCCCCCGGCCCCGGGTGGGTGCGGACCCCCGGGAGCGTCCGGCCCCGGGCCGGGATGCGCCGGAGCTCCGCGGGGCCGCTTCGTTCGGGCAAAACCCGCGGGGGTTACATCGAAAAGAGCAACAGCCCGTCCTCAAACTGCCTCTCCGGGGCGAAATCGGATGGAAACCCCCCCGGCCCCGCTCCCCGCCGTCGCCCCGACTCCTCCGCTGCCGCCCGCCGAGTTTTGGAGCGGCCCAAAGTTTCGGGGCAAACGAGAAAAGTCTCCGGAAAGGCCGGGGAGGGGCCGGTTCACCCCCCAGCCCTCCCCGCCTCCCCCCCTGCTCCATTTACCCCGGTTGCTGCCCCTTTCCCCCCTCCCAGCGCGGCCCCGGCCCGACCCACCGGGAGCGGGGGAAGGAGGGCGGCGGAGGCGGGCGGGGGGGGGGCAGCTCCGGGCGGGACCCCCGGTCTGGTCCTGTCCCTAAAAACCTCCTGGGCCGGATCTGCGGAGAGAGGGAAAATATTCGCGGGGGGAGGGCATTAAAGAAAACAATATTATATCCCGCAAAAGGGAAAGAGAAAGGAAAAGGAGCCGCCGGGAGCGGCGGGGAAAGGGCCTGATCTTGCGGCTAAAACTGTCTTCAAACTAAAATAAAGGAAAAAAAGCCTGCGAGGGCAGGGCGCAGATCCCGCTGGTCGGCCGAGGAGGGGCCGAAATTTTGAGGAGAGGAAACGGCCGGTGGCGAAAGGGCCGGAGTTTCTCCCCGGCTGAATTCCTTCCCGGAGCGCCACAAACCACAGTGCAACGCGCTGGGCGCCGCCGGCAAAGTGGAGAAGGGAAAAACCGCACCCGAAAAGGCGGGATAAGGCGGGGGAAGGGGGCAGAGGTGCCGGGCTGGCCCCCCCCCGCCCGTGGCCGGCCCGGGGGTCGCGGAGCCGCGCAGAGCCCCGCGGCGGGGGCGCGCTCGGGACGGCGGGGCCGGGGGGGGGCTCCGGTCCCGGCGCTGCGCCCCCCGGAGCGGCTTCCTCCATATCCCGCTTTAATGACCCCAAATCCAGGCGGAACTTTTCCGGCGTGGCTGTTTTTTTTTTTCCCGCTTTGCTTTGTTTTGTTTGGGAGGCGAAAGCGTTTGAATCCCCTTCAAGAACCGGTATCAAAGTCTCTTTTTTTAAAAGCTATTGATTGCAAAAGTCTTATTTAAACCAACACATTTTAGTTTCTCACATTTTAAAACATCATCTGGGGCCCATTGTATGGAAAATCGATTAGCAGGAATTGCCACGCTCTTTGCCTCCCGCTTGATTGTTGGAAAATCGAGACATCCATAGGCAAAGGCTGGGCTGGGAAAGGTTTGGAACCGAAATGAAAGGGTTTGCGAGGGATCTATAGGCACTAAATAATTCACCTGCCAGGCGATGCTGCTGTTATTTTGAAGCCTTAAAGAACTTTAAGGAACTTTTGGCTCCCGGTGGGGTGCGCGGAGCCGCGTTCCGGCTCCTTCTCCCTCCTTGCCCGGTAAACCCCGACGGTTTGGCCGGTGCCCGGTGCCTGCTCGGCGAAGGCACCGCCCGCGGTTCGGCCCTTCCGCTGGGGCTGGTCCTGGCCGGGTCGTGTGTGCCTTCGCGCTGTTCCTAAGTGGGATGGAAAAAAAAATACACATAAAAATAAAAATAATATAGATTTGAGCGCAAACCAGCTCGGGAGCTGCGCGTCGGCACCGGTGGGCAGGGGGACCGGCAGCAGTGCTCGTCCTGCCTCCCACACCCCTCCCCAGGCTCCGGGACTGCCCCCTACCCCCCACCCCTCCGCCCCACGCCGCCCCTCCTGCACGGGCCGCCCCAAGAGCCCCGCACCGCCCGGGGGGCAGCGGGGCACGGGAGGGGGTGCAGAGCGGAGCTCTGCCAGGCTGGAGGGTTTTGGGGTGGATTTGGGGGCGGGGGAGCTACTGGGTCCGCGCCTCTCTCCCCGCTCGCCCCGTCCAAGCGAAGCCGCTGCGGGGATGTCGCGGGGGTGTGTGGGGGGTGGGCCGGGGGGAGCTGCCCCGGGGCCCCGCTCCCCCTCCGCACTTACCGCTCCGCGCCCCCGGGTGCCCGCACCGCCCGGCCCCGCTCGGAGCGCTGCCCGGGCGGCTGCGGAGGAGCAGAGGGAAGAGAATTAAATAGGGAGAGGGAGCTCAGGAAGAAAGAGGAGGCGAGGGAAGGGATCAATAGCATCCAGCTGGCGAATGGAGCCCGGGCCTCTCCCCCGCGCTGCGCCCCGGCCCATCGCCAGAGCCTCTGGGCGCTCCGAGGGGCTCCCCCGGGCCGAGGCCGCCGCGCAGGCAGCGAACCCCGCGGCTCACACGGTCGCGGAGCGGCTCGGCCCGGGGCCAGCCCCGCACCGCTGCCCGGGGAGCTCCCACAGCCTCCCCGCGCCCCGGCCCCGCGTGTCTCGGTGCCTCTCGCCTGATGATATCGCATCGATCGGGGAAGAGCCGGGAGGGGGGCGGGAGGGGGGCGCGGGGCTACCGCATTACTCAATTATGTCGCACTAATTAGTAAAAAGTCCCTCTCTTTTTTGCTGTTTGCTCGGTGCAGAGCTCGGCCGAGGGCAGAGTCCAGCGCCTGTCCCGGGGGGCCCTCGGCGCTGCGGGCCCGGCGGGGCTGCGGGGGGTGGGGGCGTCGGGAGCCCGGCCCGGGGACGCGGTGCGGGACGGCAGCTGCAGGGATAGATCTATCGATGGGCGGTCGATGGGCCGGTCGATGCGCTATCGCCATTATTACACTCAATGAAACCCTTCCAGACGCGGCTGCTTCAGCCCTGGTTTGTTCCCCACCTCCTCCTCGCCGCTCATCTCGACACCCCCTCCCCTCATCATCCTGTGGCTCTGCCCGGCTCCAGGCACCCCTGCCCGTCCCTGCCCGGATCTGGTCATCCCCTGCCCGTCCCTGCCCGGATCTGGTCATCCCCTGCCCACCCCTGCCGGACTCCGGCCTCCCTTCCCATCTATTCCCGGCTCTGATAAACCCCTGCCCATCCCTGCCCGACTTCGGGCCTCGACGTTCATCTCTGCTCGGCTCCAGAGCCCCTGCCTATCCCTGCCTGGCTCCAAACCACTCTGCCCATCCCTGCCCGGCTCCAGGCCCCCCTGCCCATCCCTGCCCGGCTCCAGGCCCCCCTTGCCCTTCCTTGCCGGGTTCCGGGCCCCCCTGCCCATCCCTGCTCGACTACGTGTTCCGTTACCCACCTGGAAGCCCCTCTTGCCCACCTGGGTATTGCGGATTTCACATCCCCAGCGGAGTCTCCGGGACGCAGCTCCCTCTGTTTTGGGGGTCCTGCTCAAGGCCCGCGGGCGTTACGGCAGGGACAAACCGACGGGGGGTCGGAGTCCTTCCATATCCCGGCTCGGTCGGGCCCATCCCGGCTCCAGGGGGCTGGATCGCGGTATAAGGGGCAGAAAAGGAGCTGAGGAGAGACCCCCACACTCCCCTCCGTTCATCAACTGCCCCGCACCCACGACCCGGGAACTTGTGGAGCTTTATTGTAATGAACCGGGCACTTAATCGACCTCCCGAAGGTGGGATGGGGTTGGATAGGATGAGGTTGGATAGGATGGGATAGGACAGGGTGGGCTGGAATGGGTGGGAATGGCTGGGGTGAAATGCAGCGAATTCGGACAGTTAATGTTAAATTTTGCTGAATTATTCCCTGCGCAGGCGGGTGGCGGGGGAGACACTCCGAGCACCGACCCGCGGCTCCCGCTCCCGGGAGCGCCGGGACCCGCTGTCCTGCCGCTGCTGCCCCGCACCGGAGCTCCCGGGCCCACACGGACGCCACTCCAGGAGCAGCCTGGAGCCCGGCGGTGGCCGGGAACGGAGCAGCCCACGCGGAGCTGGCGGGGCCCACCCGCTGGAGGCTACGGATTTCATTTTTGTGTTTTCGGTCTGTTCAATAAATCTTGGGAAAACAGCATGTGCCGGCCTGGAGGAGCGGGAATGGCCGGGAAAGGCCAGAGTGGGGCGGGGAGCCCAGCTCGGGGCAGCGGGGATGGGGGCGGCTGGGAATGCGCCTGGAAGGACATCGAGCACCAGCCCCTCCGGTGGCCTAAACCCGGCTCGCGTTGGCTCTTCATCCCGGCTTCTTCCCCTTCTGTTCCGTTCCCTTTTCATTTTCCCTTTCCCTTTCACTTTTCTCTTTCCATATTCCGTTTTCCATTTTCCCTTTCCAGTTTTCTCTTTCCATTTCCCGTTTCCCCTTCGCATTTTTATTTTCCCTTTCCCTCGTTCCTTTTTCCCTCCTCCACCACGACTGCCCAGGGCCCTGCAGCCCTGCCCAGGGCGTGTGTCGCCCCACGAGTGTCACTGTCACCTCCCCTCCTCGTGCCAAGGCGACTCCCCCCTTCCAGAGGAGGTGCCCAGGGAGATCTGTGAAAAGGTGGTGATGGGGGGGAGATACACGTGGGAAAACACGGGTGTGCGGGGACAGGGCAGGACATCTGGGGTAGACGAGGACAGCCGGGCCCTGGTGAGGGACACGGGGGGGAACGGGAGAGGCAGTGGAGGGGGTTTGGGGGCGTAGGGGACGGGCACATCCAGGGATGGAGGCGCATCAGGGGTGGGGGCGGCCAGATGTGTGCGCGGGGGGCGGGGGGGAGATGGGGTCACCCAGATGTGTGGGGCCGCAGGTGGGCACGTCACACCCGCACATCACACCCGCCCGTCAAACCCACACATCACACCCGCACATCACACCTGCCCGTCAAACCCGCACATCACACCCGCACATCACACCCNCATCACACCCGCACATCACACCTGCCCGTCAAACCCGCACATCACACCCGCACATCACACCCGCCCATCACACCCGCCCATCACACCCGCCCGTCAAACCCGCACATCACACCCGCAGCGCTGCCAGACGCGCGCTGGGCACCGGGTGCGGCGGGTCACGGCGGTGCGGGGGAAGGCGTGACACCCGGTACAGGGAGGGTCACCCGGTACAAGGAGGGTCACCCCGGTGTCAGGGGTCGCCTGGCCCGGGGGGGGTAACCCTGGTGCGGTGGGGTCACCCAGGCGGGAGTCCGGGTGCGGGTGCGGTGCGGTCCCGCGCTCCCCCCGCCCATCCCACACCCCCCCCCCCGGCACCGGGAGAGGTGCGGGGGGGCGGCCCGGGGCGGGGCGGCGCTGACGTCACGCCCGAGCCACAGCGAGGCTGCCGGGAGCCGGCGGCCGAGGCACCGCAGCCGCCCCGCACCGCGCCCCGCGCCCCGCTCCGCCGAGCCCCCGCTCCGCCGAGCCCCGCGCCCAGCAGCGCGGCCGGCGGGCGCACCATGCCGGCCTGACCGCGGGGCGCGGACATCGATCCCCCCGGGCGCGGAGTCTGAATTAATCCGGGCAGCCGGCGCGGGGAGGGGGGGCGGCGGTGGAGGAGGAGGAGGAGGAGGAGGCGGCGGCGGCGGCGGCGGCGGGGGGGTGGGGGAGGAAGGCAGCGAGCGAGCGGGCGAGGCAGCGGCAGAGCCCGGCGGCCACCATGGAGCTGGCGATGGAGAACCTGGGCAGCCTGCACGGCGTCCCGCACTCGCAGCCCGCCGAGCTGCTGAGCCCCGCGCACGGGCGGCAGAGCTCGCACCGCAACCTGGTGCCGCACGGCCGGCCCGCCATGGTCTCGGGCATGGCCTCCATCCTGGAAGGGGGCGATTACCGCGGCGAGCACAGCCTGGGCGCCCCGCTGCACCCCGCCATGAGCATGTCCTGCGAGTCGCCCTCCGGCATGAGCCTGAGCAGCACCTACACCACGCTGACCCCCCTGCAGCACCTGCCGCCCATCTCCACCGTCTCGGAGAAGTTCCACCACCCGCACCACCACCACCACCACCACCACCCGCACCAGCGCCTGGCCGGCAACGTCAGCGGCAGCTTCACCCTCATGCGCGACGAGCGGAGCTTGGCCTCCATGGGCAACCTCTACAGCCACTACCCCAAGGACATGCCGGCCATGGGGCAGCCCCTGTCGCCGCTGCCCAACGGGCTGGGCAGCCTCCACAACGCCCAGCAGCCGCTGGCCCCTTACGGCCCCGCCGGCCACTTGCCCAACGAGAAGATGCTCTCGCCCAACGGCTTCGACTCGCACGCCGCGATGCTGTCCCGGGGCGAGGAGCACCTGGCGCGGGGGCTGGCGGCGCCCAGCTCGGCCATGATGCCGCCGCTCAACGGGATGCACCCGCACGGCCACCCGCACGGCCAGCCCGGAGCATCGCTGCTGGGAGAGCGGGAGCGCCCCGCGCCCGGCCCCGGCTCCCAGCCCGGCGGCTCCGGGCAGGTGGAGGAGATCAACACCAAGGAGGTGGCTCAGCGGATCACGGCCGAGCTGAAGCGGTACAGCATCCCCCAGGCCATCTTCGCTCAGAGGATCTTGTGCCGCTCCCAGGGGACCCTCTCGGACCTGCTGCGGAACCCCAAGCCCTGGAGTAAGCTCAAGTCCGGCCGGGAGACTTTCCGCAGGATGTGGAAATGGTTGCAGGAGCCGGAATTTCAGAGGATGTCGGCGCTCAGGCTGGCAGGTAGGACACGGCACGGCTCGGCTCGGGCCGCCCGCTCCGCGCCTCCGGGCGGGGGGATCGGGGGGTGCTGCCAAACACGCATGGGAACCCTTCGAGGGTTTCGGGGTGCGAACTGGGGTCGGGCTCGGCCGGGTGTTACCGACCCGGTTTGTAACGTTAAGACCAAAGGAAAGGGATTTAGATTTAAGGCGAGTTATATCTAAGGCGACCCCCCGGCTCCCCGGGCCTGCTGCTGCCCGTCAGAGGTGCGGGATCGCGGGCGGCGGGAGCCGGGAGCTGCCGGTGCTCCCCGGTCCGCCTGCCTCGGGGACTTCCCTCTCGGTCCCGCCGAACCGGCCGCTTGGCCCCGGGAGTGTCCGGCCCCCGGGGCCGCTGCTGGAGCTCCTCCGCCGTCGGTACCGGGGCTCTGGGGAAGCTCCGGGCCGCCCCTCCGGGGCCGCGCTCCGCTCCCTCCGGGCACCGGCTGCTCTCGGCGGAAGGGACGGGACCCCCCGCCCCGTGTCTCCGCTTCCCGGCGGGGTCGGGATCCCGCAGCGCCGATCCCCGCGGCCTCGGGCCGGCGCTGGGCCGAGGCTTCGCTGGAGAAACGCGGCTTTTCTGTGCGGAGGGAAGGCGGGAGTCGCGGGGGAAAAGGCCGGAGGGGGGGGACAGAAGGGTCAACGACGAGCGGGGACATGCCCGGGTGCGACCCACCACCCCCGGCACGGAGCCGCTCCCCCGGGGAAGGGCCGGAGCTCTCGGCTCCGCGGGGCCGAGCCGTGGCGGAGAAAACACGCGTGTGTGATTTTTAATCTATTTTTTAAGAAATCCGAGCTCCCCGTGGAGCCGGGCAGAGGCAGAGACGAGGACCCGCCGTTATTTATGGGGGAGAGCAGCGTTCATATGTATTTAGTGTAATTCAGTTGCTCTTTAATTAGGGCAGGGTAGTGGCATCTTTTAGTTCCAGTCGATGCCCTATTGAAAAGCAGTTAATAGAATGCAAATTGTTCCTGGCTTTACAAGGTTCTGGTAAATAAAGATTTAAACACTGCCGCGATCGGCCGTTTAATGCCCCCGTTGTTGGGGCTAATTGAGCAGCGGGCTTGGGCTTCTGCCTCGCCAGAATTGGAAATAATAATAAATAATTCCGTAATAATAATAACAATAATAATAATAATAATATAACCGTGATGGTGATGATAAAAAGGCGGCTGCAGCTGGAGGAAGCTCGGAGGGGTCCCTGTTCTCGGCCCTCCTCGGGGATCCCAGTCCCCAGCCCGGGCCAGGAATCCCTGTCCCTCTACCTGCTCGGAGGGTCCCTGTCCCCGCTGCCACCGCTCCGCTCCTCCCGCCCCCGTGGGAGGTTTATTCTCCTTAAAATGGTTTTTCTTCCCCAGCGTCCTTTCCCCCGGCGCCAGGGCCGCCATGTCCCCATTATTTACGAGAATTAACCCCCCAGATTTCCCGGGAACGGGGTTTATTCATTCGCCTTCTGTGAAAACAGGAAAAACCCCACACTAAATCCCCAACCCCATCGCCCGCCATGAATCCGCCCGTGTCGAACCCGCTCCCCACGCGGGCCCGGCCGCCCCACGCGGCTCGTGGAGGGGCTCGGCCGAGCTGCCCCCCCGGCGCTGCCGCTTTGTTCCCGGTCCCCGGCCCCGCTGGGACCCGCTTTCGTTTCGCTCCCGCCGCCGTCTCGCCCGCCCGGGCCCGGCCGTGGGGCCCGTTCCAGCCCCTCGGGCTCAGCCCCGGCCCCGCCGCCCCGATCAGCGGGGTCTGGGGGAGGGGGTCGCGCTGGGGGGGCCGTGCCCGAGCCCCTGTATCGATGCAGGAGAATTCCCCCCAAACCGACCCGCACCGAGGCCGCGGGTTGAGCTTGCTCGTCCTTTCAGGCCGCCCCGGGCTGGAGGCCTGGAGGGGTCTGGAGGGGTCTGGATGGCTGCAAACCGCCCCCCCTCCCCCGGCAAACATGGAAGGGACCCTTTCCTCGCCTGGGCAGCGACAGGAATTTTTCCTTCCCAGTAAAAGTGAAAAAACCGAGTGTCAGACGCGGGGCACGGCCGGGGGAAGGGCTGGTACCGGTCTCGATCCTATTCCTGGTCCCGATCACAGTTCTATTCCTGATTCCATTCCCATTCTTATTTCTGGTCCTACTCCTAGTCCTCGTCCTGGTTTTAGACCTGGTCCTATTCTTACTCCTATTCCTATTCTTATTCCTATTTGTTCCTAGTTTTGATCCTGATCCTGGTCCTGGTCCCGGTCCTAGTCCCGGCCCGGGGCCGCTCGGCCGCAGGAGTCCATCTGATGGATTAGTCCGAGTCAGTGAGTCGCGGATCGATGCCCACGCCGGGCCCCTATAAATGGCACCCGCCGCTTTTCTCCTCTTTCCACCCCAGTTCCCCCCATCCCGCCTCCCCTTCCGCAGATGAACCATTAATTATTCAGCCGGGGGACGGGGGGGCCGCAGCTCCCGCCGCCCCGGGCTCCCTCCGGCTCTGCTCGCCCCAAGGGGCCCTGCGAAAAAGGGGGGGTCCCACGGGGAAATCTCTGGGCGGCAGCTGGCGGTGCCCAGCCCGTCCCTCGGGCCATTCATCTCTGCGACCCCACGTCGCGCCCGCAGCCCCCGCGGCCCCGCTCCAGATTCAGCGCCACAAACTTCGCGACCGCCCCACGAGGCCCGCGAGGGCCCGCGGGTGGGGGAGAGCTCCCACCGTGGCGCTTTTTGGGGTCCCGGCACGGCTCCGACCCCCACCCGCTACACCCCGTCCCTGGGGGCGAAAGAGGCGTCGGCTCCGTCCCCGCGGGATGCCGCGGGAAGCGGGTGCGCTCCCGCATCCCCCCCCGCGTGTCCGCGGAGGGCAGTGGGTGCCTTCCCACCAGGCGTGTCCCTGGGTACCCTCCTGCCACGCGTGTCCGTGGGTGCGCTCCCATCCCAGCGCCCCCTCCCCGCCAGTGGAAACCCCCCTCCCCGGCACGGATTTATCCCGACACTCAGGACTAGGAAATTCGCCCGTGGTCGTTTCTCGGGAGGGCGACAACGGCGTTGTGTCCCTTTCGGGACACGATGCTCCCCGCCCGCCGCCTTCCTTCGTCCCTGACTCGATCCACCCGCCCGTGGTTTTCCCCGCGTGTCTTTGCGTGGAATTCACCCCGCGGGGGGACACGGCCGGCCCGGGGGGGCCGCGGGCTGTGGCCGGAGGCCTGGGCAGCTCCCTGAGCCGGGCAATTCCTTCTGCTTTTACATTTGCTTCTCCTTTTCCCTCTCCCACAATTCTTTTTATTTTTCCATTTGCTCCCTCCCCCGGTTTTTCGTTCTCCTTTTTATTTTTTCTCGTTTTCTATTTTTTGTTTTGTGTTCGTTTTGTTTTGTTTTCGTTTTATCCTTTCCTTTCCTTTCCTTTCCTTTCCTTTCCTTTCCTTTCCTTTCCTTTCCTTTCCTTTCCTTTCCTTTCCTTTCCTTTCCTTTCCTTT
>NW_016690470.1:766907-787294 GCF_001604755.1 Lepidothrix coronata
CCGGCCCCGGGCACCGACCCTGGCCCCGGGCACAGACCCCGGCCCCGGGCACCGACCCCGGCCCCGGGCACCGACCCCGGCCCCGGGCACAGACCCCGGCCCCGGGCACTGACCCCGGCCCCGGGCACTGACCCCGGCCCCGGGCACAGACCCCGGCCCCGGGCACCGACCGCAGCTCCGGCCCGGGACAGCGGCGGAAAATCGCGGCCGGTTTCGCTGCTTTCGATCCGCGCGTGGCCGCGGAGCGACGGGGAAAAGGCGCCGCGGCCGCGGGGAGGTTTTAGGGGATCGGAAGCGAAGGGATTCGCCGCAGTAAAATGGGGGGAAAACGGGAGTTTGGAGGTCCAGGCTCCCAGGGGCTCCTCCCGGCCCGGGGAGCCGGAGAAAGATTCGGGAAAGGAGAGGAACCCGTGTTCCCGCTGGGGAAAAAGAAAAAGTGGGGTCTTTTTGTTTCGGTTCGTTTTTTCACTTAAATTTCTTAATTTTTTTTTTTTCTTAAATTATTATTTGATTTGATTTTAATTTTGTTTCTTTTTTTTAGCGTGTTAATAGGGTTGCGTCGGGACGATCTTTAAGGTCCCTTCTGATCCAAAGCCTTCCGGAATTCCGTGAAATACGGGCAACTTCGTGCGCCGAGCGGCCACCGCCGGCGTGCCCGACTCCGCGGGGGCTCCGTGCCCCGCACCGTGTCCCGCACCGCGTCCCGCACCGTGTCCCGCAGCTCCCCGTGCCCTGTACCTCCCCGCACCGCCCCGCACCGCGCCCCGCACCGCGCCCCCGCCTTATCAGCGCGGCGGGGCCGCCTCGCTCCGCCCGCCGCTGTTTCCCTGTTTGCTCCCAACCTGCGCGTCAGAAGGGGCCAATAAACCTCCCGCCGGTTAAACATTAAATGGGGTTCCTCCCCCCACCCCCCCAAGGAGGAAGGAGCCGCGCACAACCCCCCCCGTGTCCGTGGGGTCACCCAAACGCTGCTCCCCAAATCCCCCCCGGGCTCTGCTCGTCGCCTGCCCGGGAGGGACCCCCGGCCCCGGGGGCCGTAACAGGGGCTTTTCTTGCGGCCTCTTTTTTTTTTAGGGGTGTGTATGTGTGTGTGTATGTGTGTGTGTGTGACATTTTGGGTGGGTTTCTGTTGGGTTTATCTTTTTCTGGGTGTACAACACGGGGGTGATATTTTTTTCCTTGTCCTGTCAATCGCCACTGAAACCATAAGGGAGAGATAACAGAGAAGAGAAAACTCTCGGAGTGACCTTTGAATCAATTTGAAAAACCTCATTTAACTGATAAGTCTTGAAAGGCCCAGAACTAATTTGAAAATACATCTATTAAAATCTCATTGCCGCTGCCTGGGAGCTGCTGGGAAGGGTGTGCGAGGCGACTTCCCGGGGTCGGGGGAGCCGGGAGAGCAGGTTTAAGCCCTGGTCAACAAAGAGATTGCAGAGCTGCCTGCAAAATGATGGGGCTTAAACCAGGAGAAAAAATAAGAATATTAAATGAAAATAGGTTTTTCTTCCCCAGCTGGTAGGGAAAGGGGAGATTTACAGCATTTTCCTGCCATAACCAGGCGCGGAGTCTGCGAGTGCAGACAGAATATTGGATTTTTTTTTTTTCTTTTGCTGGATGGTTTTTGTTTTTTTTTTTTTCCTTCGTTCAGAAAACAAATCCAATATTTTCTCCTTCTGCTCAGAGGCAGCTGCAGGGCTGGGGGAGCCTGTGGCTCTGGAGGGGCAGCCGTGCAGCTCTGTGCTCCCATGGCTGGGTTTTCAGCCCAGCTTCCTCGGTGCCAAAGAAGCGGGGATGGGGAAGGCAGGAGGAGACCAGAGACAGGGCCCAGGCGTCTGTTTTCCTGCCATGGGAACATCTCCCCCTGCCCTGGGCATCACCTGGGTGTAAAGGAAACAAAAATCCCTGCAGGAGCTTCCCAGGGCCCCTCAGGCGAGGCCAGCCCAGGGCCCAGGGCAGGGTGTGAGGGCTGACCTGCAACACTCACCAAAAAACAAGAGGGGAAATGAAAATAAACCCCAACAGAGCCTGGTTTGAAAGGATGGGGTCTTGGCAGCTCGGTGGAGATTTGGAAATCCAACCTGTCCTCCTGCTCCAGACCTTGGAGTGCAATTTGGGGCTCCACTGCCTCGGGACGGGCTCTGCTCCCGGTGGGAATCGCTGCCTCCCTGGCTCTCACAGAAGCTGGACCCGCCACCCAGCCACTAGAAGAGTTTCCCCCCATGTGTCTGATTCCCTGAGGTTTCTTGGGAAGGTTCAGGCAGGAGCCTGGCACCCTGACTAGGGGATGGAGGCATCAGGCAGCTTTGTTCTACCCCCACCCCATCCACAGACCCACAGGGCTCTGTCCCAGCTCCTTTTTGGAGCTGAGATGTCCAAATTGCTCAGGCTTAGCATGAAGCTGAGGCTTAAATGAACCCAGGATGAGTCCCATCAGCATGGGAGGTGTCCCATCAGCCTGGGATGTGTCCCATCAGCCTGGGATGTGTCCCATCAGCCCAGGATGGATGTGTCCCATCAGCCCAGGATGGATGTGTCCCATCAGCCCAGGATGGATGTGTCCCATCAACCCAAGATGTGCTCTTGGCCATTGCCCTACTCCTGCACAGCACCAACGGCAGCACCGAGGGGTTGGGGCCAAGCCCTGCCTTTGAAAACTGGCCAAAAAGGGAAGTTGGAGCCAAAAATTTTCCCCTCCAGCCCATCCATCCTGAGCCAAAGGCGGTGCAATGAGAGTGAGGCAGGAATGTGCAGTGGCAGCGAGGGGCTGGGGAGCAGCTGGCAGCAGGTCTTGGCAGGGAGTGCATTTATTCCTGGCTCCGTGCAGGGCCATGGCCATCAAGCAGCAAATTTTGCTGATTTAATGGAAATTCAAAAATCTCGTTAATACCTCGAATGATACAGAGCATCTCCAGCAAGATGTAAACCAGGGCAGGGGTGGACAGGAGAGAAATGGATTTTTAAAACATTGGGGGTCGTTAAATAATAGTGAAAAAAAAGGCAACGTGGATTCTCCGGTGCTGGAAGGAGGGACCACTTAAAAAATAAAGACCCAATACTAAAATCGAGGGGCAGGATTTCAAGAATGACCTCGATAACTCAACCTTAACACGTAGATATGTTCCATCAGGGATCTGCACCGACGCTCTGAGTACTGCTGCTTTCTGCAGTGCAGGAGGAGGAGGATCAGAAATCATTTAAAAGGGATTTGATGGGTTCAGGGTGTTCAGTGAGTGGAGAAGTTGGGGTTCAGGTGCTTCACAGGTGGTGAAGTCGGGACACAGAGAAGGCAATGATCTGTCAGAGTAAAATGGGGCTCTGGCTGCAGGATGCTCACATTCCCTGTCCCCAACCCGCCGTGGGGACCAAGTTTTCCCCCTCTCATTTGGGGTCAGAGAATTCTTTCTTCACCTTCTCATCCCCAGGGTTTTGCCTCCAAGCCCTTCCCTGCAGGACTCTGGTGCTCCAACCAAACCCTGCCCTGGTTTCCTCCATGTGGGAGGACTCGGTGTCACCCTGACATGAGTTTGGGGAGCTGGGGGGTGGAATTTTGGAGATTGGAATTTTGGGGAGCTGGGGGTGGAATTTCAGGGAGCTGGGGGTGGAATTTCAGGGAGCTGGGGGTGGAATTTTCTCCTTGGTCTCTAACCCAGGGAATGGCAGATGCCACCACCACTGCCCTGTGTTGGACACGACCCGGACCCGCCGTCCTGCCTCGGTTCTGTGTCTCTGTGATTGTCCCTCCTCTGCTTCTGCTCCCAAACCCAAGGCACAGAAATCACCATCAGGAGCGAATCCTCTGGGATATGGGAAGCCTTGTCACCCCTGAGAGACTGGGGGTGGCTCAGCCCTTCCCAGCCTGGGAGAAGGAGGTGGAAAATCCCTGTACGGAGCAGAAGCCTGAAGAGGGGAAAGCAGGGGCTGCTGTGGGAAGGCTGGGATTGGCTGAATCTCCTTTCTTGTAGGAAAATCCCAACATCCTGACTGGAAAAAAAATGAAGGAAGAGCAGGTTGCAGCTTTTTCTGCTGCTGCTGGCACGGGCAGTGGTACCAAGGCAGGGCTCTGCAGGACAAGGCAGTGAGGGGAGCAGGGAGGCTGCTGGTCTCCCACCCAGCCTGGAGGAGACCTGAGGTCTCCAGCTGTTGGATGAACCCAGGGAGCCCCAAATATTGGGGGCTGGCAGGGTTGGGGTGTGCTGAGAGGGCTCAGTGTGTGGCACAGCTCTGAGGACACAGCTGGAACATGATGCATCAGGTCCGGCTGTCAGGGACCCTGTAAAAAACCCAAATACGCCAAAATTAGCAGAAACACCTCATGCCAAAGTCTTCAGAGGTGATGGTGACCCCAAGGAACCCCCACAGCAGCGCCTGGCACGGGGAGGGCACAGTCTGGGGAGGCCAAGATCCGGGGCAAGGTCGGCTCTGGCCACTGGGAACCGTCCCAAAGCCTCGTCCCCCCTCCCCAAGCAAGTGGCCAAAGGGACACGAGCCGTGACGTGGCCGTGGGTTGAGAGGTCGAGCCTCCACAAATCCCCCCCGCGCCTCGGTTCCCCCAAGGAAGGAGCAGGATGAGGCTGCTCTGACAGAGTGTGGGTGAGGAAAACAGCACCGGGTTATTAAATCCCCGCAGCTCCGGGGTGCCACGAACGGGCTGAACCTCTCAGCTGGCAGATGAGCTCCGGGGAGCGATGCCCCTTCGCTCCTCTGGGCCGATAAAGAGCAGGTAACGAGCAAACTCTCTCCATTAGGGATAAATTTGCAAGTGTATTGGGAGCTGCTGACGGGCGATACCATCGGGGGCTGACAGAGATATCAGCGGCTCGGCTCTGCCGCCGGGAATGCTGCTCCCGCTGCGGAGCATCCCAGCCCCCGGCACAGGACTGGCGGACACGACGTTCCACCCCTCAGAATCTTTCTGGGGCTCTGGCCCTACTCTGTGTTTTTTTTCCCAATTTTTGAGGGTCCCTTGTTCGCCCTGGACCATCCCCTGGATAAATTACAGGAGAGGATCTCTAGTGGGTTTTACTGGGTGGGTGGACAAGCATCTGGTCCAGTTTGTCCCAGAGGTGATGCTTGATGTGGTTTGTGCTTCCAAATCCCCCCTGGGATGGGGGGTCCCTTCCCCGTCTCCCTCCCAGCTCCCAGGGGGTGAGGAGGAGGAGGGAGGTGGGATGGTGGCACCGCCGGGCTTTGGAGTCTCCCCAAGGGAGGCCCTCTGGAAATGGACCCCTGGATCAATGCCTGATGTTAATTCTCTTTTTTTTGGGGGGGGGGCAAACTTGAGGATTTTAATGACATTTCTCAAGTGGAAGGCAGCAATCCTGCTATTCCCTGATATTCCTACCCTGATATTCCCAGGGGAGCTCCTGCACGGGAGGCTCCTGCTGGATCCCCCAAAGCCACTCACCCACACAGGGGCAGCCGGAAAAAAAGAGAAAGTGGAAAAGAAATCATCCAAATCAGGGCACTTATTCAAGGAATGCTGATTTCAAACCAGCTTGCTTTTCCTGGAGAAAGCTTGGAAGCATCTCCCAAGAGCCGACACAGCCTTTTCCACCCCAAATCCACGACTCCCAGTCAACCCTCTGCCTCCAGCACCTCCAAGGAAAACACAGAGGATTTATCTGCTCTGGTTTTTGACGCTGTCCCGAGGCAGCTGCCCCGCTGGTGGGTGCTGGGGGTGAGCTGGGTCCTTCAGCCTCGGGGAGGGGGGGTCCCAGCACCGTCACCCTCCTGGAAAAGGGACCTCAGGGGGACATTTGGGGAACTGGGGGGCTCAAAGATCCCTCCCAGGCTCCGGCCCCGGGGCTTTCCCGGGGTGTTTGTGGAGGGTTTGTGCTTCCCCCGGCCATGGATTCACTCCAGCGGGGTCCCGGGTGCCCGGGGTGGGACGGGGCAGCCCCTGGGCAGCGTCGCCGTCACCTGGCAGAGACTCCCTTGGGTGCCTCCTGTCCCTCGCGAACGGGACAGGACGGGCAGGGAGGGAAGGGGGGACTAACGAGGGAAACAAAGGCGCTGCTGGGGTTGGGCTTGGGCAGAGCTGTGACACCCCGCGGGTCCCTTCGCTCCCTCCTCTGCCTCCCTCTGCTCTTCCTTCTCCTCGTTTCCTTTTCCCCTTTTATTTTTCTTTTTTTTTTCTTTACCTTTTCTCTTTTTTCTCTTTTTCTCCCCCCCCCTTTTTTCCCCTTTCCCTTTAAGTTTTCTTTTCTTTTCCCTTTTTCTTTCCCCTTTCCCTATATTTATCTTTTTATTTTCTCCCTTTTTCCTCATATTTCTTTTTTCTTTTATCTTTTTTTCTTCTTTCTTCCTTTTTTTCTTACGTATTTTTCTGTCCTATTTTTATTTTTATTTTTATTTTTATTTTTATTTTTATTTTTATTTTCAATTTTATTATTTTTATTTTTTCTTCTGAATCTCCTTTTCCTTTTTTTCCTTTTCCCTTTCTCCCTTTTCCTTTTCTCCCTTTTCCTTTTCTTCTTCTGCCTTTTCCTTTTCTTGCTTTTCCTTTGCTTCTTCTGCTTTTTCCTTTTCATTTTCTTCCTTTTCCTTTTTTCCTTTTCATCCTTTTCATTTTCTTCTTTTGCCTTTTCCTTTTCATTTTCTTCCGCCTTTTCCCTTTCTTCCTTTTCTTCTTCCTTTTCCTTTTCATTTTCTTCCTTTTCCTTTTTTCTTCCTCTGCCTTTTCCATTTCTTCTTCTGCCTTTTCCTTTTCTGCCTTTTGCTTTTTTTCTTCCTCCTTCTTTTTCTTTTCTCTTCCTTTTATCTTTTCTCTTCCTTTTCTCTTTTCTCATTTCTCTTAACACTTATCTCTTTTCTCTCTTTTTTTCTTCTCTGTTTCCCCTCCTCTTTCTCCTTTTTTCCTTCTCAACCCATTTTACCCCCCAACCCCTTTCCCAGCCAGCAATGAAATCTTCCCGAGAGAAACCACCCCTTTAACCCCGACCCCCCCAAACCTTCTTCCCCCGTGTGTGCCGCCTCATTTCATCCTCCCACCTCCGGGGAGAAGCCCCGGGGAACGGGCAGCTCCCAGCGCAGGGAATAACGCCGGGAATAACGCGGGAATAACGCGGGAATAACCCCCCCATTCCCGCAGCCCTCCCTGCAAACCTGCCCGCGAGCTCCCGCCGGTCACGTCGCCATCAAAGTGATGTGCCAGCAATATCCAACACGCAGTTAAAGCCACTCGTGGGAGTTTCAATAAAATCGATCCGGGAGGATCAATGGGCTGCGCTGGCCCCAGCCCCGCTTGGGGGGCGGGGGGGGGGGTGCAGGAAAAACACCCAGGGCTGCGGAATGGGGGCGGTGGGAGGGGGAGCTGATTACAAATCTATCCCATACTCGCCGTGATTAATTGCTGCTTTACCAGAAGGAACAGCTCGGTGTGGGGGTCATTTTTAAAGGGAACGCTGAGAGGGGGGGGGGCGCTTTCTCTGCTGCGTTTGGGTGGGAGGAAGCTCCAGCCCTTCTTCCCATGGATTTCCCTCCCGGCAGGACAGGAGACACAGCCCAGGGTGGCCGTTCGATCCCTCCAGCAGAGATCTGGGAGGCGGAAAGGTGGGAAAAGCCCCCTCCCAGCTGCTCGGGGGGTGCTGAACCCCATCCAGCCGGGATCACTGGTGTCCCAGCGCTGGGACTCCATCAAAAAGCCGGCCCAGCTCCCAGGGCATCACCTGATGCTCGGTCACCCAGTGGGATTCAGGTTTCTGGCTGCTCCTCACTCTAAAAACCCTCCCCCGGGCAGCCCCTTCCCTCCAGGCCGGCAGCGCGACCCTCCAGCCGGGCTCTGCGTCCCCCCCGGCGCTCGGGGGGTCTCGGTCCCGCCCTGCCCTCCCAGGAGGGGCCCGGCTCAAATTAAAACATCATCCATCGTTACAGTGGCAGCGCATAATCCCTGGCAGATCAGTGCAATTACTGCGGGAGACGCCTGGGGAGCCGAACTAATAACGCCGGAGCGGTGTATTAAGAGTCACTGGCTTAGCGCCGGCCCCACGCGTGGGGGCCATGGGGGGACCCCTGGGGGACAGGGGGGTCCTGGAGGGGCTGGGGGTGCCGGTTGTGCGGCTGGGTGGGGGCGATGGGGTGTTTTTCCTGCTCCTGCCCGTGTTTGTGGAGCGGTGATGGGGCAGCGATGGGGAAGTCACCGGGCACTGATGGGGCAGTGGGGGGACACTCGAGAGGGGGACAGTGGAGCAGCCATGGGGCAGTGTTGGGGCAGTGTTGGGGCAGTGTTGGGGCAGTGTTGGGGCAATGTTGGGGCAGTGTTGGGGCAGGGTTGGGGCAGTTTTGAGGCAGGGACGGGGAAGAGATGGGGCAGAGATTGGGCAGTGATGGGGCAGAGATGGGGCTGTAGAGAGGGTGGCGATGAGCAGCCGTGGGGCAGTGATGGGGAAGCGATAGAACAGTGAGGGGGCAGCGGGACATCTGTGGGACACTGATGGGGCAGGTTTGAGGCAGTAATGGGGCAGTTTTGGGGCAGTGATGGGGCCGTGATGGAGCTGGGATGGAGCAGTGATGGAGCTGTGATGGGGCACTGATGGAGCTGTGATGGGGCACTGATGGGGCAGTTTTGGGCAGTGATGGGGCAGTGATGGAGCTGTGATGGAGCAGTGATGAGACAGTTTTGGGGCAGTGATGGAGCTGTGACAGAGCAGTGATGGGGCAATTTTTGTGCAATTTTTGTGCAGTGATGGGGCAGAGATTGGGCGGCGATGGGGCAGAGGTGGAGCTGTGATGGGGCAGTGGTGGAGCTGTGATGGAACGGCCATGGGGCAGAGATGGGGCAGTGTTGGGACAATAATGGGGTGCTGTGTGGCAGTGATGTGACAGCCACGGGGCACTGACAGAGCCCTGAGTAGCTCTTGACAATTGTGGTCTCCACCGCAAGAAAAGCGACCAATCCTGGCCCGAAAAAAAGGCCTAAAAAAGGAGGAAATGGGGGAAAAAAGGGGGAAGCAACTTTCCAGGAGATGTGACGGCACAGCTTGGGGCTGAGCCTGGTTCCCCGGGGGCTGTGGAGAGCAGAGGGAGCCACCATGTCCCCTTTTATGGAAGTGTCTGGAAAAGCAAGTGATAGAGCACCGAAAGGCAGTGATGGAGCTGTGATGGAACACGCGGAGCTCGCCTGCCCCGCACCCGGGCCGGGCAGTGCCATTCCCGCCGCTCTGGGGGCTGCCTTCCCCCCGTCCCCCCCGCGGGACGTGCATGGACCGCTCCACCCCGTGCGCCCAGAGCGGCCGGACCGGCCCATTGCACCGAGCGGGGGGGGCAGGGCCGAGCCATTGGGCAGCGGCGGGGGGGGCGGGCGGTACCACCGGCACCGCCCCGGGGGGGGAACGCCCGACCATCCGCAGGGGGGCGCCAGAGCGGCGGGGACGGACCATCGCGGCTGCGGGGGGGGAAGGGCGGGGAGGAACAAACCATTCCCGGCTGCGGGGGTGGGAAGGAGCAGCGCTCCGGAATGGGGGTGGGACCCCCCTTCAGCTGTCACCGTGTGCCAGGGACACACCTGAGGGGCCAGGCTGGGGCACCACGGGGCCACCCCAGCCCTGAGCAGCCCCCGGACCCTCAGAGCTGCAGAGTGGGGTCCTGTCACTGTCATGGAATCCTGGAATGGTTTGGGTTGGGAGGGACATTAAAGCCCATCCAGTGCCACCCCTGCCATGGGCAGGGACACCTTCCACTAGAACAGGTGGCTCCAACCTGGCCTTGGACACTCCCAGGGATGGGGCAGCCACAGCTTCTCTGGGAATTCCATCCCAGCCCCTCTCCACCCTCACAGCCAACAATTCCTTCCCAGTATCCCATCTATCCCTGCCCTCTGGCAGTGGGAAGCCATTCCCATTGTCCCTCCATCCCTTGTCCCAAGTCCCTCTCCAGCTCTCCTGGAGCCCCTTTAGGCCCTGCAAGGGACTCTCAGCTCTCCCTGGAGCCTTCTCTCCTCCAGGTGAACCCCCCCAGCTCTCCCAGCCTGGCTCCAGAGCAGAGGGGCTCCAGCCCTTGGAGCATCTCCGGGGCCTCCTCTGGACTCTCTCCAGCAGCTCCACGTCCCTGTGCTGTTGTTCCCCAGGGCTGGAGGCAGCTCTGCAGGGGGGTCTCACCTGAGGGGGCAGAGGGTCAGAATCCCCCCTCCCCTGCTGCCCCTGCTGTGGGACCAGCCCGGGGCACGGGGGGTTTCTGGGTGCCAGGACACGCGGTCGGGGCGTGTGGAGCTTCTCATCCCCCTGCACCCCAAGTCCTCCCCAGGGCTGCTCTCCGTGAGTTCCTCTCCCAGTCTGTGCTCGTGGCTGGGATTGCCCAGATCCCTCCTCAGTGCATGGAAGTCAGGCTGAGCGTGTGCCTGCTGGAACTGAGGGATGAAAACCTGGAGCAGCCGCTGTCCCCGTCAGGGATAACCTGGAGCAACCAGTGTCCCCGTCAGGCCATCCCAGAGGGTTCTGGAGACACGAACCTGGGACACTGCAACCTGCAGGATTACAGACTGTGCTGGTTCTCACTGCACCACACGGGAAGAAATCCAGCAGCCAACTGAGGATTGACTCGGCCAAACCCCGAGGGACCTTCCCATCTCACACCCGATAAATGCAGATTTAATCAGCAAATGCAGAAAACTCTCGGGCTGTTTTCCCCCACTGCTTTCCCCCTCTCTCCAGCACATGTTCTGTGGCTCATGATGGCCCTGGGCCCGCTCTGGACACAGTTTCTGCTGAGGGAATCTCAGGAACAACACAAGCTTCGATGAAATACATGTCGTTGATGTGTCTGTTCCTCATCCCAGCTCAGAGTGCAGGATCCAGGAGCTGCTGAAGGCAGGAACAGGCTGATGGGAATCACTGAGCCCGAGGTGATGCTGAAGGGACATCCCTGCTGCTGCTTTCCTGCACAAAGGAGCAAGGACAGAGTGGAAGGCACAGGATCCACAACAACGGGGGTGTCACTCATCCCAGATTCCCATCACAGGCTTTGTGTCCAGCATTACTTGGTTATCACAGAATCACAGGATCTTGGAATATCCTGAGCTTCCTGTGGGAAGGGACCCTCAAGGATCATCCAGTCCAACCCCTGGCCCTGCACAGACACCCCAACAATCCCACCCTGTCCCTCAGAGCGTTGTCCAAACGCTCCTGGAGCTCTGGCAGCCTCGGGGCCGTGCCCACTGCCCTGGGGAGCCTGGGCAGTGCCCCAGCACCCTGTGGGGGAAGAACCTTTCCCTGAGATCCATCCCAATCCTCCCACCACCAAATCCAACCTCAAACTCCCCCTTTCCCCTCTGATTCTGCCTCTGGGGCTCTCGCACCAGAACTGAGCACCAGCATCACCGACTCCAAGGAACACTTATTTCGGGAGATAGGGGTTTTCCGGCTGCACCCCCCCTCCCTCCCTGGATCCTCCCTCTCTCCCAGGAGGCAACGACCTTCCCCCGCCGCTGCCGTCCCTCGCGGCGCTGCCGGCCCTGCCCGACTCCGGCACTTCATTAGCACCAATTTGCTCCCGTCACACTAAGTGGCTGTGACTCGGCAGGAGAGTGAGGACAAGGAGCAGCCGGGAGCGCTCCCGGGGCTCGTCTGCCCGGCCCTGCACCTCTCCTGGCAGCTGCTCCAGTCCCGGGCCGTGCCGGCAGCCTGAGCCCCGAGCAGCTCGTGACAGTTGTGGTCTCCACCGGAGCAATAAAAGCGGCCAATCCTGGCCCGAAAAAAAAAAAAAGTCTAAAAAAGGAGGAAATAGGACAAAAAAGGGGAAGCAACTTTCCAGGAGATGTGATGGCACAGCTGGGGGCTGAGCCTGGTTCCCTTGGGGCTTTGGAGAGCAGAGGGAGCCACCAGGTCCCCTTTTATGAAAGTGTCTGGAAAAGCAAGAGAAAAATGAAACCTCTGCAGAAAGGAAGGTGATTTTAACAACAAACTCACCTTTTTAAGTCATCTGAGACTGTCTGTGTGTCCCTGAGAGGGGTCTGGTGCAGCTGGCTCAGCCCAGGGCCGGGAGCAGCTCCCCTGGCAAGGGCAGGGCAGATGTGGGGGGATGGAGCCGAGCATGGCTGGAGCCACCACAGCTTCTTTGTGTCCCTTCCCCCGCCCTCAGACCAGACAAACTCCTCTGCTTTCCAGGCTGAAAAATGCCTGGAAATGCCATCCATGAAAAATCAAAGCTGGAGAAGTGCAAGAGAGAAACGAGGTGTCCTGGGGGCTGGAGTCACTGCTCTGCTGGTCTCCAGCAGCCTCTGCTGATCCCAGCTCGGGAAGAGATGGGACCCCCCTCTCAGGAAGGACCATTGCCACCCGAGCAGAGGACAGAGGACTCGTGCTTCCATTTCCAGCCCTTTCCCTCCACCTGCCAGCCCCTGGAAGCCCCCGGACTGTTGGAATGTGCCAGGGAGGTGGGTGTGGGCCATAAGGTGGCTCAGAGGTGCTCCCTGGAACGAGCCACCGAAGCCCTCGGCCGGGGAGGGAAAATGCACATAACGAACGCTTTGTCTCAGCTCATCTCCTCATTTGCAGCGTTCAGAGGAAGATTTAATTTGCTGGGCTCGGGGAAGCTGCTCCCCCTGCAGCACTGGCTGCATACCAATGACCAGGGGCTCTCCCCGGCCTCGGGACTCAAACTCCAGCAGCAACCAGGGGGGAGCAGGGCCCCGAGGCACAGGGACACGTGTGGCACCGGCAGCTCTGGCCGGAGCAGGGCCACTCCAGGCCGGCAGGAACGTGAGGCTGCAGCTCTGCAGACGCATCACAGCTCCCAACCACGTCTCTCGGGCTCCGGGCGGCCTCTGACCTGTGTTTTTACTCCAGAGCTGTCAGATGCTGTGGGACCACGGCAGTCAAAGCTCCCCACAGGTTTTGGAGCCCCAAAGGTGTATTTTTTTGCATCGTGTGCTGCTGAAATCTGAGGAATCAGAGGGATGGGCAGTGAGGGGACAGGCTCTGCCCCAGTTGTTCTGTGGTTGACACCACGACCCCTTTGCCCTGTGTGTTCGTCAGTGTTTGGGATCAAATGGGGTCTCAGCAAAAACAAAAAAAAAAAAAGGGGGGGGGAGGAAGAAAGTTGGGTTTGGTTTTTGAACACTCTGCCTGCCCTGTGCACTGCTGACTGTCCTGTCAGCACTGTGTCCTCCCTGCTGGAGGAGACCCGAATTTCTGCTGGAGGCGCTTATTTGTGGCAGATCTCTTTGGGCTCTTTTCCTGCAATGCAAAGAGAAGTCAAACCAACCTCTCACTGTTGCCTCAGCACCCCAATCAACCCCAGTGTGGACCAAAGGATTTCTGTTTTGCAGATGAAAGCCCCTGATCTCTGCTCCAGGCTCTGCTCCAGCAGATGCCACGAGGTTGATCAGACCCCGTGTGGGGCTCTGGGCTCATCCCTGTTTGCCCAGAGCTGCAGCTCCCAAACCTTCCAGAATATTGGGACAGGGGCTGAAACAGCAACAGGCACTGCAAACCCTACACCCACCCCCCTGCTTGGTGAGAGTGAGATCACAGGACCATGGAATCGCTGGAAAACACCTTTAGGATCAAGTCCAACCACCACCACCATGGTCACCACTAAACCACGTCCTCAAGTGCCACAACCACACTTCAACACTTCCAGGGATGGTGACTCCACCACTTCCCTAGGCACCTTGTTCCAATGATTTACAACCCTTCCCATGAAGAAATTTTCCCTAATATCAAATCTAAACCTCCCCTGGTGCAACTTGAGGTCGTTTTCTCCTGTTCTGTCACTTGTTACTTGGGACAAAAGATTGATCCCCACCTGGCTACAACCTCCTCTCAGATCCCTCTGCCCCTTCAAGGAGAGGGGGAAGCTGAGGCAGCCCACGGGCTGGATCCACGTTGAAGTCGTGGAGAGAAACCAGCTTTGCTCGGGCCGTTTCCCAGCCAGTGCCCACCAGTGGAACGAGCCCATCCCACCTCAGCACCACAGAAACCCGTCCTGACCCGGACAACCACCTCCAGGCTCCCCCTCTCCACCCCTTTGAGCCCCTAAATGCTCCCCGGGTCCCCTTCCACCCCCGGAAGATGATTTGACAAGGAGAAAAAGAGAAAACGCGCTGGGGTTTGTGTTTCTTTTCTTCCTCCCCCTAACCTCGCTTACAGCCGGCGCGCTGGCTCCGAGAGCCCCTGGCTGTCTTTTGTGATTTCAACAAATCACCAGCACTTAAGCAAAGTGGGCAGAAAATTACAGGTTGTATTGCAAGTGAATGGAGAGGGAGAGCGCGCCGGGGCCGAGAAAACAGAGGTTTGCGGGTATAACAGAGAAAGCAGGGGCTGGCGGGGCCGGGAGCCGGCAAAGCCATCGGGTATTAGTTAAACGCTTCGCGGAGTTCACGCTGCGAGGCATAATCGCAGCTTCTGAGCAGCAGCCATTTGATTGTGTCTATTATGGTCCCTCCTGAAATGATTTGGGAGATGTTTCGCTCGGAGCTGTCAAGGTTAAGCCAAGGAAAAGGCGCTCCCTCTGACAGGAGGCTCCGGGGAGGCAGAAACCCTCCGCAGAAGTGGGTGGGATGCCTCTGCTCCCGGGGCTCTGTCCTCCTGCTTTTCCCCTCGAGGTTCCTCCTTGCCTTTGCTCCCCGTGGGTTTTCCACAGTTGGATCAGCTGCGCAAGGATTGGGATATCGCTTGGATGGCACGCGGAAGGAAGGGGACCTGGGGGGTAGCTGTCCCATCCCGCCGTGTCTGGCGTCCCCTCCTCGTCACTTCTGGGCTCTTCGGTTGGTTTTGGAGGCGGAATGAGCTGGGGAGAGATGGGGGGAGGAGAAAACCTCCCTTGTGGGAGAGCTCGACCCCTCACTGGCCAACAGAGCGTCACGGGAGACCTCAGTGCACCCCTCCCACTGTCGGTCCTGGTCCCCCCAGGATCTCCCGTGCCCTGGGGGAGCAGCACAAGCTTTGGGGGGGGGTTGGAAGCGTGTCCCCATCCCCAGGGTCCGCGGCCGAGCCCGGAGACCCGGGAAGGACGCGACAGAAAAACAAAAGCGTTGAGCCAAGGAGGGGTCGTTTGGATCTTAGAACTTGTGGGGGAAAAAAAAGGGATTTCGAAGCACAAAGAAACCCCCTCACCCAGCGCTGGCCCGGGCGGGGGTCGGAGCCGTGCCCCTGCTGCCCCCCCCCCCAGCGCCTGCAGGGACGCGGGGACGGGCCCCCCTCTCCAGCTTTCCTGGGAAAGCAGCGCCCAGGGGAGGGGGAATAGGAAAAAGATCCTCCGCTGGGGGGTTGATGGCCCCGTAAATAGATCCGAGCAGCGTCACTATCGATCCCGGCCGCGCGGAGCTGTAATTAGATTGAGCCGGGGGAGAGGGCTGGGGGGCTGCGTCAGCACAAACCGAAATTAATAAATAAACAAAACGAGCGCAGGAAATGTGCGAGGAGGCCAAAAATAACGGGGGGATGGGGGGCGTGGAGCGGGGAGTCACCTGCGTGTGAGCAACACCCGGCACCGCGTTTGCTGCGGGAGCCCAGTTTTGGCAGCGAGGCCCTGATGGTTCGTGTTTGCCTCGGAGCTTTGAGTTATTAATGGGAGACTGGCCTGTGATAATCACTCCTAAAAATTGAATGGGGGCGGGGAGGGGGGGAAGGAATGCGAGGTTGGAAAGCTGGAACGCGGGGTCTGAGGCTGCCTGGGGAGTGGGTGCCAAGGGGCAGCCTGGATCCCGGGGGGGTTGCCAGTGGGGTCACGTCCCCCGCAGGTCCCGCGGGGCGCGGGGGGGATGTTTGCACACACCTACAGCCGGCCGGGTGTCCCCGGGGCAGGGATCCCCCCCCGTGCCATCCCCGCGGAGTGGGGCCGAGCTCGTGGAGCCCCGTGAGGAGCCCACGAGGTTCCAGCAGTGCCACCAGCACGAGGCTGGGGCTGAACATGCTGGGGGGACCCCGAGGGGGTTCGGGGGGGACCCCGGGAGGATTCTGGGAGGGCACGAGGTGGGTGGGCAAGGGGCAACCCAGGGGGAGGATGGGCTGCTCCAAAGGTGCACGTGCAGTGGTTTGGGGGGACTTTTTCAATTTGTTGTTCGATTTGGGGGGTGGAGTGTGGGCGGGTCTTTGGTTTTGTGGTTTTTCTTTTTTTTTTTTTTTTTTTTTTTGAATTCATGTCTGGGAAAAAAAAAAACAAAAAGTCAAATTTTCTATAAAGGCTTTTTTTTGTTTGTTCTTTTTGCAAGCATCTGATGGTCATAGGGTAGGTTTCCACATTCTCTGCTGGCTGTTTGAGTAAGGTACCCCTGGGACAGGGTCCCCCCTGGCACCACCAGGGCTCAGACTGTCCCTTTGTCCCTAAGGATGGTGGTTTGCAGCCAAACCTGCCTGGGGGGGGAGAAGGGGAGGGGAAGGTTCTCCACTAACCAGGGACAGCTGATTTGGACTGAGTGGGGTTGGTTGTGCCCAGCTTGGTGCCTCCTGTCCCCTGTCCCAGCAGCAGTGGGACCAGTGACTCCACGTGGGGACAGGGCAGGGGCCAAGCCCAGCAGCTGGGGAAACAGTGTTGGATGAATTCCCTGCTTCCCTGAGCTCTGGTTCTCCCCGGCTGTGGGTGGAAGGGGTGAATATCATCCTTCCCTGTTAGTTCAGGGTGTGTGAAGAACACTTGTAGTGGAGGCAGCTGAAGGCAAATCAGAGAAGCCCTTGCTTGTTTTCCAGTGAGGAAGAAATGACTTTAGTACCCTCCTGTTCCTCCTGGACCACAACCTACCTCCCCTTCCCCTCAGCTGGCTGTAGGGGTGTGTTTGGGAGCAGGAAGGTCGTTGGCCCGAGGGGAATCCCTGTCCCTGGGACACAAGATGCCACCATGAGCTTTCAGCCTTGGCCTCTGGCCCCTGGCCCCTCCAAGGCCTGTGCACCAGGTCAAAGAGGCTCCTGGAAGTGCCTGAGAGAAGCAGCCTCAGACAGCACCCAGACAGCAAATATCTCAGGACCTGTGCCCTCCTTGCAAAATCCTTTGGAAGGTCTGAACCAAGAAACCCCAAAGGCTGAAAAACTGCTGCTGCCCTGGGCAAGAGTGGGACTGCCTTTGGAAAGTCTTTAGCCCGTGGTTTGCTCAGTCTTTTCTGAGCTTTCCAGGAGGAAATGTTTTGTCCCCAGCCTCGCAGGGCCAGATCCATGCCCTGCCTTGCCCGTGGCATCTCACCCTCCTGCAGTGCCCACACAGGTCTGGTTGAGTCCTGCACAGTCCCTGAGCACCCTGATTGAACCCTGGCAGCTTCAAGGCTGGCCCTGCTCCGAGCAGGGACTGGATCAGCCACCTCCACCATTCTGGAATTTTCTAGGAAAATACCTTGTCTCACCTCTTCCACCAACAGTGTGCTTGATATTCCCACAATCAAAATTCATATATTTGTCAGTACTTGCCTCCCTCCCTCCCTTCATGCAGCCTGGTGGGGCCAGGGGGGCTTTCCTGCCTCTCACAGTCCATCCCCGTGTGACAGCCCCTCTGTGCTGACCTTTGGCTTAAGCCAAACCTGTAGGGTTTTAATTCAGTGCTGACACGTGTGCCAAAGGATCTGTAGCAAAGGCACGCAGGGAAGATGGAATTCCCTGGAGCTTCAATGGTTCAGGCTGTTCTCCAGCCTCCAGAGTCAGGAAAACCCCTTCCCAGAGCAGGTGGAACCACGAAACTGCAACTAGTCCTTCCAGGCTGATGGGACACAGAGGCTGCAGACAGACCTTTCCATGACATCCCTGTGTCCTTCCTGCATTCCAGAGCTGGGATGTGATGGCCAAGAGACACCCATTCCCTGAGTCCCCAGTGAGATCCTCAGAGGTGACAAGGAGGCAAGGGAGACCGTTCCAGGGTGCAGCAAGGGATGGAGGCCCAGGGGCAACCCCAAAACTTAGGGATGGAGCAGGTCCCAACAGCCAGGCTGTGGGAGCAGAGCAGTCCAGGAGCTTCCTCAGTCTCTAATCTCAGGGTCAGCTGAACATGCTGAGACTTTGGGCTTTTCCCGGGCACCTGATGGGCTTCCCCCAGGCTTTTGTCACACCGGTGTCACCAAATGATGCTCAGAAGGCTCAGAAGGCGCAGGGGAGGAAGAGGAGGGAGGTGGCCTGGGGCGTGGTGGGCAACGAGCCAGCAAGTTCCCTGGTTTTCGGGAGGTCCCTGCAAGCGGGCCGGGGCGGTGGGCACCGATTAACGGCCCTGTTCTCTCTTTTGAACACCCCCCAGCTTGCAAACGCAAGGAGCAGGAGCAGCAGAAGGACAGGAGCCTGCAGCCCAAGAAGCAGCGGCTGGTCTTCACGGACCTCCAGCGCCGCACCCTGATCGCCATCTTCAAGGAGAACAAGCGCCCGTCCAAGGAGATGCAGATGACCATCTCCCAGCAGCTGGGCCTGGAGCTCAACACCGTCAGCAACTTCTTCATGAACGCCCGCCGGCGGTGCATGAACCGCTGGCAGGAGGAGCCAGGCGCCAACCCCGGAGTCCCCTCGTCTTCTACAAGCACTTTCTCCAAAGCATGATGTCCCCCAGCCCTCCCCGCCCCTTCCTGGACATCCCCCTCATGACAAAGCCAACCCCAGACTCACACACGTGTCCCGAGCCGGCCGGGGTGGGTGCTTTTGGATGCTGGGGGTCCATTGGCCTCCCAAACCCTCGGGTGGGCATTGTCCACGGGCGTGGGGCCTCGTGCCACGTCCTGCTGCCTCGTCCTCCCGGCTCCTTGAGCAGGGACAGGGTTTGCCACAGGTCAGCTCCATCCCTGGGAGGGCTCAGAGGAAACCCGTGTGGAGCGAGGGATGATGTGGGGTGGAGAGAGAGAGAGAGGGGGAGAGAGAGAGAGAGAGGTGCTGTTTGGAAGCATCCCTGGTCCTTGGGGATCACAGAACCTTCTCTTCACCTACCCACCAGGGTTTTTGGAGAGAGAGGCGCACCCTGATCCCCCAACCAACCTTGGCCTCGGTCACAGCCACCCTGGTGGCTCCCACAGTGGAGGGGTAGAGCTGGGGGAGATAGGAGAAGTGGCCTCACGGGCTGGGCTGGCACAGCCCCACTGAACCAGGGCCCGTGGTTCGGATGAGGATGAGCAGGACAACGCTCCTGCCGTGCCTGGAGCGTGACCAGGCTCCTGCCAGCTCTCTGGCTGCTGAAGTTTTTTACCCCCCTGAGGTTCCCCAAGGCAGTCAGACCCTCCCTACCACCAACACGCGGCGCTTCCCTCCCTGGAGGGTTGTTCGAGGCCATCCCACCTCCTCCACGGGCACCTTCCCCTGATCCTCCCCGGGACGCCCCAAGAGCACCCACCCCCCGGCCCCCCACGCACACCCCCCTGACCCCCTGAGAGCCCCCCCATCCCNCACCCACCCTCCGGCCCCGCACACACACCCCCCTGACCCCCTGAGAGCCCCCCCATCCCAGATCCCTCCCGGAGAACCTCCCTGGCGAAGGAGTCGCCTCCACGGACCCGAACGTCCCCCGGCGCCGCGGCCGGAGGGACCCGCGGCTGCCCCGCGTCGCCTGGCGCCCAAGCAGGTCAGAGAAGCACATTTTAGCTACAGAAATCGGGTATTTGAAATTAATAATTGTCTGAGAGGAGACGGGAGGAGAGACTTGGAGCGAAGGATCTGATCTCTCCCTGGTGATTGGCTCCACCTTTCGCCGCTGGATTTCTGGTTTCGCTTTTCGGGTGAGGAACGGACACGGACAAAGCGGATCTGCTGGCTTTGTGTCTCGCCCCATCCGCCCCTCGACACACACTATGGCCCCTTCCCGTCCCCCCCTTCATCTCTGTTACCAAAGAAATTACAAAACCAAAAACTCCAACAACAACAAAACCAAATTTCCCTCCCGGGAACCAACGTCGGCGTTCGGTGGGAAAAGAAAAATCCGAGGGATCTGGTGGCAAAATCCAGCCCTGGGTGTGAGAAGGGGGGAAAAAACTCCCCGATGAGATCGAAAGGGAAAAAAACAACCCTCCAAAAAAGAAAAAAAAAAAGGAATAACACCAGAAACCACAACCAAACAAGCTCGACTCCAAGACCGGCAACTCACCAAAAAGACAGCAGATTTTTTTTTTTTTTTGTGCCAATTAACAACCTGCCTTAAAACGCGAATTTCTGGAGCAAAAGGTACTTAAGCTTCAAAGGGATCGTTTCCTCCGAGCTCTCGATGGTGACTTGTGCCATATAAAAAAGCAATCACGAGGCCAAACCCTCGCAATCAGCCCTTGTCCCACCCCCCGAGGGCTCCTTGCCGGCCTGGGGGGTCCTTGGGAGGAGCAGGAGGTGCCGCTGCCGGGGACAGGGAAGGGCTGGGAGAGGCTTGGGGATGGACGGGGAGGCAAGGTCCCCTCCTTCCCCCACCAGCTGGGGAAAAAAAAAAGAAAACAAACCAAAAACCAAATCCTCCAAAACCAACCGTCAACCAAAAAAAAAAAAAAAAAAAAAAAAAAAAGGGACACTCTTGAATTT
>NW_016690470.1:788434-790262 GCF_001604755.1 Lepidothrix coronata
AGAAAAAGGAAAAAAAAAAAAAAGGAAAAGAAAAAAAAAAGAGCAAATGCCACAGGCCCTCAAGGATGCAAAGACATTTCTAGTGAGAACCCGAGACTAAAGGCTACCTCACTTGAGTTTTCAATTTTTGTGATTTGAAAATCACGTCTGATACCAAAGATTTTGTTGCCTTGTCTGGTCTGTGCTGGAAACGCCACTTTCCCTGCTCCCCGCGGCCGGGCCGGCCGGGAGACCCCCCCAAAACCCCGGCCGAGAGCCCCCTGCCACCCCCAACCCCTCCCCCAGCCCTGAGAGTCCCCAGAGAGCGAGGGAGAAGGCAAGCGAGCGGCTCCGGGATGGCAGCGTGGTAGATGAGTGCCTTTTTCTTGTACCAAAGGTGTGTGGCCATTCCTTTGCTCCTCTGCTTTGACCCTAAAGACTCACTATTACCTCAGCTCTCCGAAGGGACGGGATTCCGACAGCTCTTGTAGTCTTTGGGTGTTGGGATGAAGGAAAGGAGCCCAACCCTGATGGAAGAGGAAGAACATCCCCCTCGCCGCCCGCTGCGGGAAAGGTGCTGGTCCCCCGGCGTGTCCCCCCTCTCAGATGCCCCCGAGTCCCCCAACCTGGGGCCCTCCATCGAGCCCCCCTTGCCCCAGGAGCACTGACCCGCTGTCTGGGGACGTTGTTCCCTGGAAAAGGCTTTGCTCCGTGTCCTTCCCCCGCCCAGCTCCGTGAGGGGACAACACGAGTGTCCTCGGGGCGTGTTTGTTCCCTGCTCAGCTCAGACCCGGGCTTTGCTTTCCCTTTTGGGCAGCACAGGGAAGGGTTTGTGGCCTTTCTGTTTGGAGAGACAAAGGCAGGAGCGGTGGGGAAGCCTCACCCTGGGCTTTCTCCAAACCCTTCCTGTAGGGAATGGTCTGGAGCTGTGGGACCTCTCAGCAGGAGCCTCTTCTGTGTCCTCAGAGGGGTGTTTTTGGCTCGCTGGGGAAGGTCAGCGCAGCCGGGTCTGCTCCACTCTGACTCTTGGCTTTGGCCAAAGGCAGCAGGAGGACCCACTGGAGAAGATGCTCTTCCAGATCAGCCTCCAGAATTCAGGGAACCCTTGGGTTGAGCGGCACCCACCCGGTCCAGGCTCCAGCCAAGGCGGCTCCTTTGGGGTTGGCCCAAACTCGCCCAGGGCCAGCCCTGGTGTGACTCTTGGGGTTGTCACAACAGCAGGGCCAGGAGCTGGAGTGGGTGACCCTCGTGGGTCCCTCCCAACCCAGGAGATTGTGTGATTCAATCATTTTAGGGTTCTAACCCCCCCCGGTGAGAGCAAACCCACCTGGGACCCCCCCAGGGTCCTCTGTCCCACTGGGCAACCTGAGAGGGCAGGTCAGAGCCACCCCGACCCCGTCACCTCCCCGTCCCCCCCGTCCCCCCTCCACACTATTGCCTTGGCCAGGTCTTGCCCGACCCCCTGGCCACGCCACCCCTCTTCTGCCCCATCCCCACATGGCTTGTGATACCAAAGACGTTCTCTATGCAGGAGAAAGCCTTCTTTTCCACCCAGCACAGACCTTACAAGCCTTTGACAATGTTCTCTGAAATACCTCAAAATATTTAATGTATAGTTTATGTGATAAAAAAAAAAAAATTACTTAGCTAGTTTTTGGAATTTGTGACTTGAAGCTTTATACTGTTAAATTATAATTTTGCAGAAGACGGCATGTTCTTATTTCTTTGACGCGTTCAATGGGAGACATATTGAATGTTAAGGAAATGAAAGCTGGATAGTTTCAAGATTTAAAAAAAAAAAAAAAGAGAGAGAAAGAGAGAGAGAGAAAGAGAGAGAGAGAAAGATTAA
>NW_016690470.1:790753-797018 GCF_001604755.1 Lepidothrix coronata
AGCAGCAGCAGCAGCAGCGGGGGGGGGAGGCAGGGGCTGCTCGGGGGGACCCCCGGCCAGGGTGGGGTGCAAGGCACACCCCGGGTCCCACCCCCTCACCCCGGGGCCTGGCTCCTCACCCCTGCTTTGAGTTTGGGGTTTTTGGTTCGGTTTGGTGTTTGTGTTTTTTGGTTTGTTTTTTTTTTTTGCTTTATGCAGCTCTGGTGCTCAAATCCCAAGTGCAGACGAGAGAAGGAGAGACAATCAGCCACCACGCCCCGAGCTGGCCAAGCCGTGGGGCTCCTCGTGTGCTCTGAGACAAGGGAAACGGCCCCAGGCACCCCAAACCTTCCCTCAGGGCTGGGACCTCGCCGGGGGCTGACCCCAAATCCCCCTCCCTTGGGGAGACCTCACAGACCTCCCCCTGCCCTCGCCCTGCCTGCAGAGAGGTGCTGCTGCACCCACACCCCACTGCACCCCGGGAGGGCCGGAGGGACCCATTTCCGAGGTTTTTCTCCCCAGGAACGTGGTTTGGGTCACAGTGTCTGCCCCTGCCAGGCTTCCCCGTGCCACCCAGCCTGGCTCTCACCTGCTCTGGCTGCAGAGGAAGAAGAGTGCAGCCCGTGGGGGAGGTCCTGGAGGACCCCAGCCCACTGTCAGCTCTCGGGGGACTTTGGAAGGTCTTTGGAGCTTTCTGCAAGTGCCCAGAGTCCATCCCCCGAATGGCTGCATCCCCTGCTCCTTCCTCCTCCTGCTCCTCATCCTCTCCCTGGTCAAAGATGGGAGGAGAGCAGCAGGAAGGAGTCACAGCTCTGGAGGTCAGGGGGGTGATGGGGGCAGTGGTTCAGGTCACTTCCATTCCCAGAGCATCCACCTGAAAATTCCTCAACCCTCTCCAGCCTCTTCACCGCTCCATCCTTTCCCTCCATCACTAGGGGTGGATCCAAAGTCCAGCCCACTGTGAGGAAGGAGATCTCAGCATCTTCAGGCCCTGCCAAAGTGGCCCCCAAAAGCCAAGGGGGTGTTTTTCTGTCTCTTTTCCGATGCCGTGTCCCTGCAGCCTTTCCCTCGTGAGCAGCACCGAGAGGCTCAGTCCCAGATGTGGTGGGAGACGTGGACACGCTGACTGAGGCCGTGGGTTTTAGGAAGAGATGGTGTTGATTCCAGCAGCACCACTCACCTCCTGACCAGCCCTCCTGTCCTCTGGGAACCTTTGCATCCCCTCCGTGTCCCATTTCCTCCCGCAAGACCTTCTCGAGCACAAGAAGCTTTTGGTGCTTGGAGGCCAAGACCTCGATTCCAACTGCAAGAAGGTCTCACCAGGCTTGGATACAACCCACAGTCACAAGTCCAGGGACCTTACAGAGACCAGTTGGTTTCCATCCTGGGGAGTCATGGCTCAGGACACCCCAGAGAAGCCAAGATCTGAGCTCTCTCCCCTGTCCTGCCCCCACCAGACCCGGCCGTGCCTGCTGCCCACACCCACCAAAACGCCTTGAGGAGCAACTTGCAACGATACCAAAGATTTTTTTTCCCCTGCAGGTAATGACAATCTGAGTTCTGTCCTAAAGACAATTCTCTTGACCAGGGTTGCACCCAAAGGGCATTTTTGTGCTGTGGGGAGCAGGAGCAAACCCGGGGCCCGGGGACACCCCCGAGGGCGATGGAGGATGAGGAAGAGGAGGAGAGCTGGACTCTCCCACTGAGACCTGCTGGTTCAGCCTGGCCACTGTCTCCTACTTCAGCTGTGGAAGTTTTCAGGGATTTGGGTCATTTCATTACCTCTGACACCTCCCAGTCCACCCAGTTCTACCTCGGGTGGGAGTTTTCCATCGACGGCTTTCATGCTCTGAAGACCCACATCCAGCAGTGGGGCAGCTCTGCCCCATCCCACGGGGCAAGCAGGAGGAACAGGGGCTCTTGGGGATGCCCAGCTGGGTTTTAACCATTATTACTCCACTATGGCACATCCAGAGCTGAGCTTTTCCTGCCCTAACCACATCGACATACAGAGAAACAGCTTCACCCAAAAAAATCACCACTCGCCCCTTTTCCCGAACATCCGGGTGGGGAAGGCTCCTGGTTACCTCTCTCCCCAGCCCTCTTTGGGCACCACTGGGTTGTCCCCATCCCCAGCACACCCCCAGAACCGAGTCAGCTCCTTTCCCTTGTCTCAGAGGACGCCCGGAGACGGGGTTGGACCCGCGGGCGCTGCCACGTGGAATCCGGTTCCTCTCGTGTCTTTCTTTGGGGTGTTTTCAAAGAGAGGAAATGAAAAATGCAAAGAACAGATATTGGGGTTTAGTGTGGGGTTTTTTGTTAGTGTGGGGGTTTTTTGTTTGGTTGGTTTTGTGTTCATTTTTGTTTGTTTTTTTCCCCCTTCACTCTTTAAAGGAAAGGAAGAGCTCAGACAGAATTAACCCCGGCCAGGGAGAACCCACAGCCTCGGGTCTGCCAGCCCAGCCCCCCTCCAGAAAACGTTGCTCATTTTTCTGTATAGCAATAGGTGATACTTGCCCTCACCCCACACGGTCTGAGGGCCACACATCTCTGAGTTTTTCAATGACTTTTTCCTTCTAATTCAATTAATTTAATTTTTTAATTTTTTTTTTTTTTTTTTGCTGCTGCTGCTGCTTCGTTTTTACTCTCATGGGATGGGTTTTACTCTACAGCAAAATGCAATTGTTACTCCTCTGTGTCTTGCAACTATATTTGTTTAAGCTATTTACAAAGGTTAAAAAAGAAAAAAAAAATAAAATAAAAAAGAGTCTTATGTGTCAGGCACTTTATCCAAACTGTGCTCTGTGCTCTGGAGTTTGTTCCTCGTTCTTTGCAATGACTCATGCAGGGGAAGTTATCAGGAAATTTAACTCCAGCCTGTCAACAGGTTTTAAAAGAGAGAAAAAAAATTAATCTCTATTTGTTCATCCTCTACTGGTCATGACTGTGTTGTGTATTTCTGCAGCTTTCTGTTTCTTCAATAAATTATTTTCTAGTCATTCACCCTGGCGTGTGTGTGTGTCCTACAGTGACAGGGGGGTCTCTTCCCTCCTGCTGCCCCATTTTAACCACCTCAGCTCCTCTCCCTAAACCTGCCCTGGCAGCACCAGGATGGAGGTTTGGGGATCGTGCCCAGGCAGCTGGGAAAAGTTTCTCCCCGTTTTCCGCCTCTTGGTTGCAGGGGTGAGAGCTTTCCTAGAGGAAAGACTTTTATTTCTTGGCACCGTCCAGACCCTTCTGGCCAGAGCCCAAGGAAAACACTTTAATTCTCACAAACTCAGTGCAGACGAGGCCAAAGCACTTGTTAAACAAACCCATCGAGTCATGTGTGCTGCAGGCAGGGCCAAGTCCCCGCGGCTGATTTAATTTGGTGTCATTTTACCCAAATGTCTTGTCCTCCTGTGCATTTTACCACGGCCCAAGCGCCGGTGACACACACACAGAGGGACCACAGGACCCTTCTGTGCAGCTTTTGCCCTTTGTGGCGTAGCAGAGATTTACAGGAGAGGAGAGAAAAGCTAAAATCCTTTATTTTAAAAAATAAGAACAATAAAAAGGGTGACCCAGTCACCAGTCAGTTGTTCACACACAACTTCTCCAGCAGAATGTGCAGGAATGTGCCCCGTGCCCGGCGGGCAGAGCTGACCCACGGCCCCTCAGTGCTTCAACCTCCCCCAGGAGTTCTTTTTGGGGCTTTGCAGAGGCCACAACCTGTGGCCACAAGTTGTCCCCAAAGGGGGAACGGTGTGGAGCTGGCACATAGTGCCCCTTGTGCAGGGATGGCAAAGGCAAGGAGGTGGGAAGGGTGGGAAGGGTGGGAATGGTGGGGAGGGACGAGGAGAGGCTGCAGGAGCCTGGTTTGGCTGCAGGAGGAAAACCTGCAGGGGATCCATCAACCACACGTGGATCCTCCTCCAGAAAACAGGAGGCATTTCAAAACCACACTGCTCCAGTCTGAGCAACCTGGGCTAGTGGGAGGAGTCCCTGCCCGAGGCAGGGGGTGGAGAGAGATGAGCTTTAAGATCCTCCAGCCCCAGCCACTCAGGGATTCTGGGATCGTGTGGTCTGTGGGGTTGATGCTCGTGAAAGCCACGTGGTAGAAACCAACCCTGCATGGGGAACACGAGACAAAGGTCTTTGTGCAGCCACTGCAGCTCAGCCCACGCTGGGGGTGGGGGTGAGCAGGGCGAGGGGCTGCACCCACCACCCACCAGGGCATTTAATTAATTCAGAGGTGGGATAACGACTCTGGGGCAGCCCCCTCGCTGTCTGTGGCCCCAGCCAGGGGCAGGATCAGCCTCAGCCAGGAGGAAGGCCCAGCTCTGGGGGGCTCAGCAGAGGGGAGGGGGCTGAGGTGCCAGCCAGGGGGTCACAGGGTGAGGGGACCAGCCTGGTGGCAGCAGTCAGTGGCTTTCACAGCTTTGGCAGCCTCCTGCCAAGCCCATGCACACACTGGGTGGGGGTGACCTCAGAGGTCCCTTCCAGCCCTAATGAAGTGATTCTGTGAGGTGGAGCCACTGCAGGACACAGCCCAGGGCTCAGCACCCCCCAGGCTGGGCCAGCCCCTCTGCAGCCACGGGGGCTGCAAACCCATCCAATGAGACTAAAAGGTGGCCCAGAAGAGGAGAGAAGCAGCCAGCTGTGTGCCTTTGACACTCCTCCCCTGCCCCAGCAGGGTGGGAGGTCGGTGCCAGCCAGGGCAGCTACACCGAGGGGCTGGGGGGGGGTGACATGGCCAGGGTCCCCTCTGGGATGGTGCTGCGGGTGGCCCTGGCCTTCAGGCTGTCCCCAGGGCTGGCCTTGGCTTGCAGGCTGTCCCCAGGGCTGGCCCTGACCCTCAGGCTGTCCCCCCTGGTGATGAGCCCAGCGTAGCCCTCCTGGTGGGAGAAGGCGTAGCTGGAGCGGCGGCAGAAGGAGCCCCGAGGGACGTGGGCCTTCAGCTCCACCGAGGGCTCCGGCTCCTTCTTGGCCTTCAAGTGGATCTTCTGCAAGGAGTGGGGGAGATCAGGGCTGAGGACACCTCCCAGGTGAGCCCTCACCCCGAGGGGGGACACGCAGGGAGCACAGGGGGCACCTCCACCAGGACACGGTTTGGCTCCCAGCTCCAGCACGACCTGATTTTGGGGATGGTGGGTGGGATGAGGAATGTGGGGACTCTCCCAGGGGTCTGCAGAGCTCGTGGAGCTCTGGAGCACAGTCTCAACCCCTGCATCCCTCTGGGACTCTTTGTAGCACCAGAAAGGTATAACCCAGGTGGGGATGAGCTCTACCAAGGCTGGGGTGGCACCAAGACCTCCAGCAGAGTCCAGAGCCTCGTGGGAGGTCCTGGAGGCCAGTTCCTTACTGCAGCCAAAAGCAGACCCTCTCCAAGAGTTGGGGCAGGTCTCTTTGCCCAGGGCCTCCTGCTGGGCCCTGGAATAATCTGGGAAGAGGCCCCTGGAGTCAGAGTCGGGCGCCAGTGTCATGGAAGACCACCACGACTGGTGCCAGCACGGAAAGGTGACATATCCCACCACTGCAATCCAGGCTTCCTGGGGGACCTCACCCTTCCCATCAGCAATCCCAGACACCAAGAGCAGTGGGAGGCAGCCCCCCCATGCCAGCCCCTCCCAGCCCTCACCTGCTGGGTGGTGGCTTTGCCCACGGTGGCACGGAACGCGTGGACGGTGAGTGAGGGGAGGGTGTTCACCACCAGGGACAGCAGGACCACCAGCAGGACATAGGGGTCAGTGAAGGCATTCCAGCTGGCATCTGTCAGCACGAGAATTTGGGGGGGATGTTTGAGTAGGGAAGGTGGAGAGGGCAGAGGGAACAACTGCTGGGGGACAGGAGCCCACCCGTGGAGGTGCTGAGGGCTCTGAAGAAGAAATGGCACCTAAAGTGGAGTCAAATATCAAGATGGCAAGACTGGGAAGTGGCAAAAAGGAGATGATCCACAGAGTGGGAAACAGGTCGTAGCACCAAGGCCAGGCTGGGCTCTCCTGGCTGGGGAAGGGCATCCCCAGGGCAGCTCACCTGGGAAGCAGAAAGGAGAAAAGGCAGAAGAACAGCAGGCTGGCTGTGACCATCAGGAAGGACAACACTGTCCAGAACTTGGTGTCCAGGACGATCTGGGGGGACAGGGGCAGAGCACGCAGTGTCTCACGGGGGCCGTGGTGGCCCTTTTGTCCCAGATTCCTCCTCCATCCCAAGGTGATCATCCCCCAGCCATGAAGCCACTGGGGAAGGTGTCAGAGCCCAGAGCTGCAGACCCTAAACATCTGCTGTGGGGACCCTAAACATCTGC
>NW_016690470.1:798706-810244 GCF_001604755.1 Lepidothrix coronata
AACACACATAGGGAGGGGTTTGGGGCGCTGGTGGTTGGATTTCCCTGCTGATCCCCACCCCGATGTCTGCAGTTGGTGGGGGGGAAACACACATAGGGAGGGGTTTGGGGCGCTGGTGGTTGGATTTCCCTGCTGATCCCCACCCCGATGTCTGCAGTTGGTGGGGGGGAAACACACATAGGGAGGGGTTTGGGGCGCTGGTGGTTGGATTTCCACACTGATCCCCACCCTGATATCCACAGCTGAGAGGGCAAAATGCACGTGGGGAGGGTTTTGGGGAGCTGAGGGTTTGATTTCCCTGCTGATCCTCACCACGATGTCCACAGCTGGGGGGGGGGGAATGCACGTGGGGAGGTTTTTGGGGAGCTGGTGGTTGGATTTCCCTGCTGATCCCCACCCCGATGTCTGCAGTTGGTGGGGGGGAAACACACATAGGGAGGGGTTTGGGGCGCTGGTGGTTGGATTTCCCTGCTGATCCCAACCCTGATATTCGCGGCTGAGGGCGTGAACTGCACGTGGGAAGTTTTTGGGGGAGCTGGGGGCTTGATTTCCACGCTGATCCCCACCCCGATGTCTGCGGCTGAGAGGGCAAAATGCACGTGGGGAGGGTTTTGGGGAGCTGAGGGCTTGATTTCCATGCTGATCCCCACCCCGATGTCCGCAGGTGTGGGGGAAAAACGCACATGGGGAGGGTTTTGGGGAGCCGGGGGCTGGATTTCCCCAGGCTTGCAGGGAGAGGGTGAACCCAGGAGTGTCGGGAAAGGGAATAACCCCCTGTATCCCACGGGGAGTGACATTCCAGGCAGGGCTGGGCAGGCAAAGAGCACAGCCCCACGTCAGGGCTGCTGGGGAGGGGCAGGGATGTCTCTGCCCACGCTGGGGCTGGAAGTTTCATCCAGGTTCATCCCTGGTGCCAAAAGCAAGGGGTCCACCCTGCTCTTGTCCTGGGCTGGTCTCTGTCCTGTGCCTCTCACTTCCCTCCCAGCACAGCAATGTGGGGAACTGGTCTGGGGGTTCCCCTCACCTCAAAGGGGAGGGTGAGGTGATGGAGGTGGCAGATTGGGCACCACTAGTGGGACACAGCAGCCAGACCCCCCCTTCCCCCTGCCCAGTGACTCACTTTTGATCATGTTGACGTCGTTGGCCCCATCCCCAATGGCCAGGGTGACGGCCTTCTTGTGCTTCTTCACCAGCTGCACGATGAGGGCCTTCTGCTTGGGGGTCACCCTGCAGCAGATCACTGCCTGGCAGCTGGTGGCCAAGTCCACAAAGGCCTTCTCCACCAGGCTCCCCTGCTCCTGGGAGCCCACAGTCCTGCCACGGGGCAGCCACCGCCACGGCCACCCCTTCTTCTCCTTCAGCACCTCTCCCGTGTGCAGGATTTTGTCCTTAGGGGAGAGCACGTGTGGTTGGGACCTCACCCCCAGCCTTAGAGCGTGGGGGGCCCCAGCTCCTCCAGGATGCTCTTACATCTTGTAAATACCACAAAAAAAGTGGCTCTGGTTTTCTCCGAGCTTTCTCACACAGCAGACCCTGTGACCACGGGACCAGTACGGCCCAGTGTGACCAGAAGAGCCACCCGTGGCTGTGCCATCCCAGAGGACTTGGTTGGGCAGGTGTGGTCAGAGCCCCCCAACCCCAAATGATCGGTGCAAGGTGTTTCCCTCTCTACTCTTCATTCCCCAGCCCCAAATGGGCTTTTCCCACCCCTTGAGCAGGAGGGACATCATGTCCTCCACCTGCAGGTGCCACCCAGGGCAGAAACAACCCTCTGCCAGCACAGCCAGGGAGCAGAGAGGAGCATCCAGGTGCCACCTTACCAGGAAGTCCCCGCTGATGATGATGGCTCTCCTTCTGTGGCACGAAGCCTCTGGGCACTGCTGGGACAGGGGGCTGCTGCCTGGGGCTTCCCCACTGCCACTGAGGTTGTTGTTGCTCGCCCAGTAAGCCTGGAGGATCTCACTGTGTGAGGAAGGGGTGGTTGGAGCTGAGCTGAGGCACCAGGCAGCCTGCCTGGCTTGAACTGAGACCCACGGCGGGTCTTTGGCATCTCAGAGCCAGGGAGAGGGGACTGGTACCTAGTGGTGGGAACAGGGGGGCAGAGAGGGAGCCCGAGGGGCTCACTGATATCAGAAATCAGCCTCTCTGCCTGTGGCTGGAGAGAAGCTCGAACCTTTCCTGCTCCAAGCCTGCCAAGGAGGAGCTGCTGTGACAGAGGGGGAGGCCTGGGAAAGCCTCGGCAGGTGGGACTGTGGACACGCAGGCTGGGACAGGGGAGCAGAAGCATCTCTGGCTGAGTTCAGCTCTGCCTCCCCTGCCCTGGTTCCTGAGCCCTCAGGTGTCCTGTGCAGGGACAGTGAACCAGGAGGTCGCAGTTCCTCACCTGATCTCCTTCTCCTCCAGGATCTCGGTGTCGTCCGTCAGCAGTCTGCAGGCGTAGCCGATGTTCGTGGCAGTCTCTGCAACACACGGGGTCAGTGGTGCTGCTCCCCCACCCCAGGGCACCCCCAGCCCTTGGGCCCAGCAGCTGCTGGGGGCTCTGCTCCAGCCCCAGCCATCCCAGCGGGGGCTTCCCCTGCCTCAGTTTTCCATGGGCAACCTGGTCTGTGGGAGACCTGATCCCAGTGGGACTCTGCTGCTGTATGAAGGGAGCAGCATAACCCAGTTCCTTCCCACTCCCAGGGTCCCTTCTCCTCTCTGGTCACAGAACCAACTGGGTTGGAAAAGACCCCTGAGATCATCGAGTCCAACCTCTGACCCAACACCTCATTGTCTGCTTGACCGTGGCACTGATGCCACATCCAGCCTGTCCTTAAACACCTCCAGGGACAGTCCTGGGGAGGGGAGGAGCTGAAATGTGTTTGTGGGGTCTGTGGCTGCCTCCACTGACCTCGTTTGTCTCCTGTCAGCACCCACACCTTGATGTTGCCCAGTTTCAGCAGCTGGATGGTCTCAGGGACTCCATCCTGCAGCTTGTCCTCGATGGCCGTGGCCCCGAGCAGCTGGAAGGAGGGAGAAGGGGTATCATGGCACCAGGTAGGACAAGAGAAGGAGCTGGGAATTACCCCTGGATGAAGGAGGGAGAACGGATGTCATGGCACAGGGCACAGCAAGATATGGAGCTGGGAATTACCCCTGGATCCAACCAGCAGCCCTTGCTGTGGGTGGACATGACCTGACAGGTACCTACCCCAGTGTCTATGGACACAGAGTCACATCTGGGGGGAACTCCACCCGTCCTCCCACCCAGGGGGTGGGTGTTGGGCTGGACACTTCACCCCCTCATCCCAGAGAGCTGAACCCCACCCTCCTGCCCTCTGGGGCCGCTGCAGACGGGTCCTCCCAGCCCGTGTCCTCCTCCCACCTGCAGGTTCTGCTCCATCTCCTCGTACAGCCTGTCCAGCTCCTGGGCACGGCCCTGCAGCAGCACAGCGGCCTCGTGGTGCCTCCTGCCCCACTCCTGGTACTCGGCCTCGCTCACCTCCTTGCTGGCCAGGCACAGCGTCCTCAGGGTCTCCTCTGCGAAGAGCTGCAGGGAGGAGACATCAGGACTCCCCGTGGTAACCATGGGCAGAGCCAGGGACACTCCAGGACCTGAGGGTCTCTCTCTGGGCTCTGACTCCCTCCCCCATCCTAAAGCACCCCCCCGAGCATCCTTGCAGTGCAGCTGGTCCGTGCAGAACACCAGAGGTGGGTTTGATGCCCTCTTACCCCCTGTCCCAAAGCAGGTGAGGCTCCCAGAGCAGAGGGAAGAAAGTACCAAAATCCTGAAGCCAGAGGGAGAAAGAGCAGCAAGGGACACTCTGGGACACCCAGCCCAAAGGCAGCAGGAGGGAGGGCAGTGCTGGGGGGGACTCACATCCAGGGCCCTCTCGGTGAAGGCCTCGCTGCGGCCCCGTCTCCGCAGCCGCTCCAGGATGACGGTGTCGGCTCCCTTGGTGTACAGCCGGATGCTGCCCTGGGGGTCTCGCACTGGGAGGGGGGGGAGCACAGCTTAGGCCCCCTCAAAGACAGCTCCCACCCACCACCCCTGAACAACGGCCCCGCTGAGCCCTGTCATCCCCCAGAAGGCAGCGCAGGGCTCGCTGGTGCTTTTCCACGGGAAGCACAGGAATTTCCCGGGGCCTTCATTGCCACGAGGCAGGATCAGGCCTCAGGGACTGTCAGTTCCTCACACACCTCCTCTGGGCCCTGGATTTACTTGTTTTGTCTTGGCTGCTCAAACCCTTCTCAGATGCCTTCACCGAGGTATCAGGTGAGCAGAACTCAGGGATGACCAGGGTGACCCTCAGGAGCCCCGGTGCCGGTTTTGGTCACAGAATCACAGAATCATTTTGGTTGGAAAAGACCCCTGAGATCATCGAGTCTGACCAGTGACCCAACACCACTGTGCCACCCAGACCATGGCAGTGATGCCACGTCCAGTCTGTCCTTACACACCTCCAGGGACGGTGCCTCCACCCCCTCCCTGGGCAGCCCATTCCAATGCTCAGTCACATCCATCCCAGTGCCATCCCTTGCAGGGCTGAGGAGGGAAGGGACCCTCCATGTCCCCACAGGGGCTCCCTGAGACCCCCCAGCCCCCTCACCCAGGACAGACATCCTCTTGCGGTCGCTGTTGAAGTCCAGCATGGCCAGCACTTGGTAGGTCCTCGTCCTCCCCAGCTCACTGATGGTGATGGTGTCCTGTGTTCGGGCCAGAAACACGTACCCCAAGCTCCTGGCTGCCAACACCAGGGCTTCCTCATCGGGGGAGGCTGCCTGGTAAACCAGCTGGCCTGCAGAGAGGAGGGGAGGCTGGACATGGAGACTCCCGGGCAGACAATGCCCAGGCTTCTTGTCCAGCACCAACTTGAGTGGGGGAAATCCCAAAGTCCAAGGCAACAGGCCAGGGAAACTCAATCCTACTTGTCTCTTCTGGAGAAGGACTTTGGACAAGGGATGGAGGGACAGGACACAGGGAATGGCTTCCCACTGCCAGAGGGCAGGGTGAGATGGGAGATTGGGCAGGAATTGTTGGCTGTGAGGGTAGGGAGGCCCTGGCACAGGTTGCCCAGAGCAGCTGTGGCTGGCTCATCCCTGGAAGTGTCCAAGGCCAGGCTGGACGGGGCTTGGAGCAACCTGGGCTAGTGGGAGGTGTCCCTGCCCATGGCAGGGGGTGAGACTGGATGGGCTTTGAGGTCCCTCCCAACCCAAACCAGTCTGGGATTCCATGATCTCTTCCACTCATTGCCCCAGACAGGACAAATGTCCAGACAGGGACGGATTGTCCCCCTGTGCTTCTCTTCCCCCTGGTGAGCTTTAGAACCCATCCAAAGGCACATGTCCATGACAAAGGGACAGTGGCACGAGCCACCCCCAGGCTCTCACCCCCCCTGCACCCCACAGCTGAGCTCTACTGGGCTCTGCAAAGAGCCACCCCAGCCTCGGTGCCCCGAGGGGCAGCTCGACCCCACTCCGAGCACGTCAACCCACCGCCCCTCTCCTCCACCATGACCGTGTGGCACAGGGCCAGCAGCCTCAGGAACTCCCTCAGCACGGGGTCACTGTCCCTCTGGGCGGCTTCCAACAGCATCACATCCACCTTCTGCTCCCCGTGGTGGTCCCAGGCCGACCCCGACCCCTGCGGGAGGCACAGGCAGGAGGGAGGTTGAGATGGGGCACAGGGGATGTGACACAGCGAGGCTGAGCTGGCCCAGACCCGGGTCAGAGCCTGAGCCAGCCCTGCACTGCCCACACCCGGAGTGTGACCAGGTTGGGAATGAAAAAAACAAAATATGAGAACTGTGTTATTTTCCAAACCCCCTTTCCCTGTCCTTCCCTGGCAGCTGAGGACGGGCAGGGGTCATTGCCTGCTCCAGCCCGAGGGAGCACAGGCCACCCTCAGAACCTGGGACACACAGGGCTGTGGTGACACTTGGTGTTCTGGGGCAGGGGGGAGTTACTCACTGGTTTGTTCTCATGGCCTGGGCCTGGACCTGCAAAATAAAAACACTTCAGTTAATCGGGAGTGTCACCAGCGGGGCTTGGAGCAGCTTCTCCAGAGGGATTCCTGCTCCTGGGGGCCAACAAAGGGCAGAGCTTTGGGATCGGTGTCAGGCTCCACCGGGATATCCAGGTCTGACCTTTCTGGCTTTTGGGCTGTTCAGAGTTTTGACATGATTTTAATGTTAAAAATTCAGCTCTACTTTCCCCTGCATTTCCTGGGAGATTGGCCAGAGGCTGCCGGGATCGGGAAGATGCTGCTCCAAGTGGTGCACCCTGACACATCAGAGAGGGCAAAATCGGGGTTATTCCTGCTTTAAAACTTTGCTAGATTTTTTCCCCCCTCTTTTCTTTTTGCTTTTATCACTGTCCATTTGTCTCAAGCACCTGAGACAAACTTTCCCTTATCTCAGGAAGAAGAGCTCCGTGCTAAAGCTCTGGCTCACTCCACCCACTAAATTTCACTCGTTAAGCAGCAAGACAGCTCCCAAAAATGAGCCAAGGGCTCAAGTAAGTGTGGCAAGAATAGAAGGGACTTGGAAATTTTCAAGTTTTTAAGGGGAAAACCAGGCAGAGTCATTAAAAATAACAATTTTAAAAATTAAAATAAAAAGAAAAATGAAGGGCAATTTCACACATTCACTCTAATTAAACAACTTAAAAGGAATGATAATTTCTTTGCCTCCTCCATAGGTCACCTGAAAGCCTCCAGGTGCCCAGATTTGGAAACCAAGCTGGAAAATGATGCAAAGAAGAAAAGCAACATCTTTTCTCCATGAGACCTTAACAGAAAGTAAAAATCCATGGGCTTCTCTGGCCCTTCTCCTGCTACTCGTCTGCCTGGAGCTGATGATTCCAGGTGGGATCCCCCTCACCCAGGCTCTGTGTTTGCAGCTGGGTTGGGCTCCTCCCCCAGGCTCCTTTTTTTATCGGGGAAAATCTCACTGATCTCAGCTGAGTTTGGGCCATGAAGCCTCTCCACTGCCAGAGGGCAGAGCTGTGCCCTGATTCCATGTGCTGGGAACACCAGGCCAGTGGGACCTGGGCCCTGGTGGCACCGGTGACGTGGGCATCAGAACGAGCTGAATCCCTGCAGCATCATCTGTCTCCGTGCTGGACCACCAAGGTCACTCCATGTGCCCTGAGCTTCCTGGCCAGGCAGGAGGAGTGGGAAGGAACCAGTTCCAGGCCCACAGGAGCCCCTCCAAACTCGCTGCCAGCCGAGGTTACCGTAGATGGTGCCGTTGACACAGCACTTCTTGAAGGTCATGATGTTCTGTGTCAGGGTGCCGGTCTTGTCGGAGAAGATGTACTCGATCTGGCCCAGCTGGTCGTTGAGGCTGGTGCTCCTGGCCTTGGCTGGGATGTCCTTCACAGCATAATACATCTCCAGGTCCCAGTTGATAAAGAAGCTGTTCACCAGGTAGATGAATTCCAGCCTGGGGAGAAGAAAACAGGGAGAAGGAGACTGTGTTCCTCACATCCCAGGGGCACCTGGGCACCTGACCCGGGAAGGAAGGGCAGGGGGGAACTCCCCACCTGGATCTGGTTGCTCTGGGCTGGGGGAGACAAGAGGGTTTCTGAAGCTCAGGGCCAGGTTTCCAGAAGGTTCATCACCCACCCAGGCAGCTGGGCTCCCCTCTGGAATTCTGGCCCTTGATGACAGAATTCACAGATCTGGAGATTCAGTGAAGGGCCAGAAAGTTTGGAAAATGCTTTTTTTTTCCCAGCACAAACTGGGATCGTTGCCTGCTCACGGTGACTGTGCCCTTCTCTCCCCCACCCTGGGCAGCAGCACCTTCACCAGCCTCCCCCTCGGCCTGCCAGTGATTCCCAACATCAGAGCAGCTCTTGGATCCCTATCCTGGTTTTCCTTGGGGAATATCTCAAAGCACATCCTCCATGTTTGTAGGGTACACACCCCACCCACCCTCCCCCTCTCCTGGATAAGGGAACACCTGGGAATGAGGTGCCCCAGGCCACACCCTGACCTTCAGTGCAGCCCCAGTTTGGGGCTGTGACCCCAGTTTGGGGCTGTGACCCCGGTGGCACGTGGTGGGCGAGGGCAGGGGGTGGGGTCCCGAGCCCTGGTCACCTCCCAGCTCTGTGATCCTTACGTGATGTACATGGACATGGGAATGATGACGCTCAGGAGGATGGTGAAGCCCCAGAAGGTGAGGAAGGCCTGCTGGGCAGGGCTGGTGTTCCTGTAGACAGCAGCCAGGTAGCTGTGCTTCTCCTGGAACGTCCGGGCCCAGAACCCAGAGGCAACGGCGAGGCCGAGGGATGTGACCAACAGCAGCAGGAAGATCTGGGGAGGGAAAACGGGATGGAAACGTCCCAGGATGGGAATGTCCCGGGATGAGAACATCCCACCACAGAGGCCACTGCTTTTCTAGGACCAATGTTGCTTTGAGCATCCTGGTCCAGTGGAAGGTGTCCCTGCCCATGGCAGGGGGTTGGAATGAGATGGGCTTTAAGGTCCCTTCCAACCCGAACTGTTCTCTGGTTCTGTGAATGTGTCAAACTTAAGGTATTTCGGGCAAAATATTGCAAGCTGAAGAAAATCAGCATCACCCAAGCAAGCAGCCTCTCATGAGGAGGCTGGTGAGCAGCCCCAGGAGGCTGGTGGAGCAGGGCAGAGGTGTTGGCACCACACTCACCACGACCACCAGCCGGTCCATCATGCGGTCCAGCTTGGTTTTCTTCTGCTTGATCTTCCCGCAGTTCCTCATGATTTTGGAATCAAATCCTGGACAGGGAATGTTTTAGAAGTAAAAAAGCGAGTCCACAGCCTCCCAGAAGGTTGGCTTGCAGCTGAGTGACGGGGGTTTCCTCCACAGCAACATCTTCCCTCCTCTGGAGGCTTTGGAGGACCATTCTCCGAGCAGTGCTGCTGACACCGCATCTCCCCCCACAGCCAAACCCTCAGTGCCTTGACCTACAAAGTGCAGAGGACCCAGGGAGTGGTGCAGGTGAGATATCACCTGGCAGAGGTTTGATGCCACCACACCGTGTCCCTGCCAGCGAGCCCGACACCAGCGAGGCTCGGGACAAACATCTGGGGCTTGGCTGAGGCAGCAGCTCCTCCACCTTGTCTCTGCTGGGAACGGGACCTGCTGGTGCCAGAAGTGCTTGGGCAGCTTAAAATCCTGGTTGTTTTGTGCCCCTCTGCCCGGGGGTGCTCTCACCAGCGTAGATCACCAGCCCGTAGCAGACGTCGGTGTTGCGGATCCTGCAGCCCCTCAGCAGGATCCTCTCGCTGTCCAGGGAGTGGGTCTGTCCCCTCCACTCCAGGGTGCCCGTGAAGCTGTGCATGCGGCTGTTGGGCTCCTCACAGGTCACCCTCCCTGCAGGAGAGGGCACAGGTCAGGGGCAAGCAAAAGGACCTTCCAAAGAGGGGTCTGGGGGCCTCTCGGGGAGATTCAGGCTTTGCCAGGGCATCTCTTGGGATGCAGCCGCAGGAATGCCAATAATGGCTCTGCCAACTCCAGCAGCTTTTGTTCTCCTGTCTCTGGTGCCATAATAGACAGTGCCAAGACAGAGGGCTTGGCTTTAGAAAACATGATGCTGCACTGGCAGGCCTTAAGCTGAGTCTCAAGGCTCTCAAAATTAAGGCACTTTCTCCTTTCCCAGCTTAAATTCCCGGGAATGAGTGCGGGATATAGCTGCAGGAATTGGAAGGCTGCTGTAGCTTTGACTTCCCAACGCAGCTTCTCCAATGTAATCTTCTCCATCCTCCTCACATCAGAAACAGTGAACCTGTACTGGCTTGTCTGAATTAGGTCAGTGACTAAGGGCACATTTCTCTCTCCTGGTGCCTTCACAGCCCAGTCAAAGCAGCCAAGTGGAGCTGATTTGGAGGCTCAAATTCGGGTGAGGCTGGAAGTGCTGGGAGGTCACTCAGTGCAGGATCTGCACTGGGATAGGAACTAGAAGAGGGACCAACACAACACCCCCAGAGCCTCTGAGAGGGGAGACTGAATCCTGGGGAGGAGCAGAGGAAAAAAAGCCCAGGGTCTGAGCTCAGGTTTGGGAACCAATATATTGATTCCAAGTGGGAAAATCAAGATCCAGGGCAGGGGGAAAGGTGCACAACCCTGATGGACCCATCACAGAGCCACTCAGCTGGGGAAGCACCTCCACCCAAGGTCTTTGTGTCCTGGCAGGCAGGAGGAACTGATGTGTGGACTGACGGGGACAAGGGATCGGGGATCACTTCCCAAGGCTGAACCCACCCCATCCCAGTGGGATGGTCCTGGACACTCACCATCAAAGGCAGCCATGCTCTCCTCGCTCCCCAGCTCCTGGTGGGTGACCAGAAGGGCTTGCCTGAACTTCAGGTTTGTTTCCCTGTGAACAAGAGCCAGGGAAGGGAAAATAAAACAACCCTGTGGGGTGGCAGAGCCGTTAATCCTGCTGTGAGAGCCGTGGGACAGAGGTGGCCATTAATTACCAGGTGATTACAGGAGTGATGGCAATGAAATGCCAGATGGGGACTTATTGTGCCAGACTTGGGGCACCTGTGCAGGAAGAGCCCTGGCCTGGGGTCTCTGCCTTTAAATCATCCTGCAGATGGAGGGACAGGGAGCCACTGTGCTCCTGCAGCTGGGAGGGACTGAGACATGGAGACACGGCCACAAGTCACTCTGTGGAAACCTCACGAGAGGTTTCGGACTCCCATTTTCAAAATTTGGGGCTCAAATTCCATTTCTAGGGTGCCTGTGGGTTTGGGGTTTTGGAGGATCCCCCACATGCTTTGGTTTCTGCTGAGCCCTCACGGGGTGTCCATCGCTGGGGGGGCCCCCAAGACCAGGGACTTCAGCCTCTGCCCTTCTCCCCCCATGGCCACAGGGTGCCCTGTCCACTCCTCAATCAATTGCCACAATGTCCCCTGTCCCCTCCTCCCCCCATGGCCATGTTGTTCCCTATCCCCTCCTCACTCCATGGCCATGGGATGCCCTTTCCCCTCCTCCCCCATGGCCACAATGTCCCCTGTCCCCTCCTCACTCCATGGCCACAATGTCCCCTGTCCCCTCCTCACTCCATGGCCATGATGTCCCCTTTCCCCTCCTCCCCCATGGCCACAATGTCCCCTGTCCCTTCCTTCCCCCATGGCCATAGTGTCCCCTGTCCCCTCCTCACTCCATGGCCATGGCATCCCCTCTCCCCTCCTCCCTCTCTGGCCACAGGGTGCCCTGTCCCCTCCTCACTCCATGTTTATGGTGTCCCCTGTCCCCTCCTCCCCCCATTGCCATGGCATCTCCTGTCCTCTCCTCCCGCCATGGCAATGGAATGCCCTGTCCCCTTTTCCCCTCATTGCCACAGGGTCCCTTGTCCCCTCCTCACTCCATGACCACGATGTCCCCTGTCCCCTCCTCACTCCATGTTTATGGTGTCCCCTGTCCCCTCCTCACTCCATGTTTATGGTGTCCCCTGCCCCCTCCTCACTCCATGTTTATGGTGTCCCCTGTTCCCTCCTCACTCCATGTTTGTGATGTCCCCTGTCCCCTCCTCACTCCATGACCACGATGTCCCCTGTCCCCTCCTCAC
>NW_016690470.1:810256-813565 GCF_001604755.1 Lepidothrix coronata
CCTCCTCACTCCATGTTTATGGTGTCCCCTGTTCCCTCCTCACTCCATGTTTATGGTGTCCCCTGTTCCCTCCTCACTCCATGTTTATGGTGTCCCCTGTTCCCTCCTCACTCCATGTTTGTGATGTCCCCTGTCCCCTCCTCACTCCATGACCACGATGTCCCCTGTCCCCTCCTCACCCGTCGATGTCCGCTGTCTCCACGTAGCACAGGCTGCTGGGCTCGGAGCTGCACAGCAGGAGCACGTCAGCCTTGAGGAGCCCAAAGGAGGAGAGAGGAGCCAGGTGAGCCCTCCCTGCTCACCAACAACCCCCCCGTGCCCAGCCAGCCCCGGGCTCACCGGGACCACGCTGTCCTTGCGCAGCCGGACGATGTCCCCGACGCGGATGTGGCGCCACTTCTGCCGCTGGAACCTGCGGGAGATTTGGGGGGAGAGGGAAATGTTTGTCCCTGCAGAGCAGTGGGTTGGAGGCCCTGGGTGTTTCTGCCCATGCCTGCCCCAGATTCCTGTGGGAGTGGGGTCTCCAGGTTCCTGTGCTCAGGAGCGAGGGATGGCTGAGCACTGAGGGTGGCACAGGAGCCACCTGTCACATCCCTCGTACCCACGGGTGACAGGGACTTTCAGCCCCCTGGGCACAGCGGGGAGAAGCTCATCCTTCCCTGGACCGGTGCTGAGCAGGGACACGACTCTGTGGGTTAGATATGGTGACCTGGAGGGGTTCTGTGGCCAAGGGAACCCCGCTGCCAGCACAGCCCAGGGGGGCTCTCCTAGACCTGCTGTCCATGACTGGAATGGGATCATCCCTACGGGGAAACAGTTGGACCTGCAGCTGATTTGGGAGCCGATGGGAGTGTGCAGAGCCAGGGACAGTCCCAGCAAAACCCTTCCCAGCTGCTCAAGGATTCTCAGCCCTTCAGATGATCCACAGTGTGGAAAACACGGGCACAGTTCCCCAGAGCCCCTCACCTCTTCCCACAGAGGATTTCACAGGGCCTGCTGTTGATGCTCCTGTCGCTTTGGTGACGGCCCTGCACAGAGGGGAGAGAGAGAGAGAGGCCAAAGGAAAGGGATGGGCCATGCCAGGCTGCCCTGCCCCGAAAAACAACCCCCTCAATGCCACCACCTGCCTCCTCAGCCCCAGGGCAGGACCTGCCTTCTGAGCTATCAGGAGTTGTGTTCTGATTAATAAAAGGGTTGAATTTCCTCCCTCCCCCCCCCCAGTGCTTCTGAGGACCAGCCTGGCAATACAGCCAGGGGTTAAGGTGTTGAAGATGACAGAAACAGGGGTCTAGACCCCCGAAAAAGCACCCAACTGGTCACATCCTTCCCAAGGGAGGATACAAAGCGTTGTGGATGTGGTGCAGTTGTTGATACCACAAGAACTATGGACAACAGCAACTCCTGAGCTTCTCAGCTCACCTCACAGCAAGGGGCCCCTCTCTGCTTCTGTCCCTCAGGCCCCACATCCCACATCCCACATCCCACCCCACATCCCACCCCCACTCACAATGTCATCGATCAGGTCCCGCAGGCCCCGGATGACGAGGAGGCAGCTCAGGGGGAACAGCAGAGTGTACCAGGGCACCGTGGAGATCTCGGGGAAGGTCTAGAGGAGGAGAATGTTACACCACTGACACGGCTTTCACCCCACCTTGGGTCTCTTGTGGTGGCTGAGTAACCCCCTCACTCCCCAGCCAGGGCCTGAGGGCGGCAGGGACCTGCCTGGGAACCATCGGATCAACATCTCTGCCTGCAGAGACCTGGATTGCTGGATTCCCACCCCTTTTTGAAGGGAAATGTGTGAAATGTGTCGTGGGTCTCTGGAGGGTTGGATTTCTGTTTTGGTCATCTGTGTGAGCTCTGGCTACATCCAAGCCCAGTGAATGTCACAGAATCCCAGAATGGTTTGGGTTGGAAGGGACATTAAAGCCCATCCAGTGCCACCCCCTGCCATGGGCAGGGACACCTCCCACCAGCCCAGGTTGCTCCAAGCCCCGTCCAACCTGGCCTGGGACACTTCCAGGGGTGGGGCAGCCACAGCTTCTCTGCACAACCTGTGCCAGGGCCTCCCAACCCTCACAGCCAACAATTCCTTCCCAATCTCCCATCTCACCCTGCCCTCTGGCACTGGGAAGCCATTCCCCTTGTCCTGTCCCTCCCTTGTCCCCAGTCCCTCTCCAGCTCTCCTGGAGCCCCTTTAGGCCCTGCAAGGGGCTCTCAGCTCTCCCTGGAGCCTTCTCTCCTCCAGATGAACCCCCCCAGCTCTCCCAGCCTGGCTCCAGAGCAGAGGGGCTCCAGCCCTTAGAGCATCCCTGTGGCCTCTCTGGACTGTCTCCAGCAGCTCCACATCCCATTGATGCTGGGAAAATTTAATTTAAAGTAACCAAACAACACGGGTTAAACCCCTCAGAGTTCATGAAAGACACTGGACACCACGGAAAAGCAACATCCCTGGAGACCTTTTAGACCTGAGTTCCCCTCTTTGAACTCCAGAGAACCCTCCTCCCCCACACCCCCCTGGTGTCCTTGTCACCTGCAGGAGGATGACGAAGACGAAGTAGACGTTGGCCATCCTGTGGAACTGCTCGTAGAGGTTCAGGGGCAGGAAGGTGAGCAGGTTGTACTTGGCTGTTTTGATGGCATTGCCCTGCAGGGGAAAGGCAGGTCACAAATCAAGGATCTGCTTTGTGAATCCCCAAAACATTTCGGCGTTTCTGGGACTTTTCATGGGGTAAGAGGTGCCTTGAAAAATAACCAAAGCCACGGGGGAAAAAAAAGGGGGATTTATTAGAGCAAAGGGCCACATAAATTTGAAACAAAATAATTTCTTTCTGATCATCTAAAGCCCAGCTGACTGACCCCAAACAGATGGCCATTATTTAGCTAAAATAAAAAAAAAATAAATCTGATTTTGTTCAATTAAAACTTTTTGAAAAATCTTTTTATTTGACCATCAGACTGAAAAGTTTCCTTCACAGACTTGTGGTCCTTGTCTGACAGTTTTAGGGGCACCTGAGAGGGAGGGAGCAGGTCCTCACTGAGGACTATGGATGGGACTCTCCACCCCACTGGAGACCCCTCTGGAGCATCTCTGTCATGTCCCCCCCACCCACCACAGGCTCAGGAGTGAGGGGCTGGGTGAGGGAACGGCCCAGGCTGGGCTGGGCTGGCTCACCCTGTACTTCTTCCTGCTCAGGCAGAAGGCAAATTTCTTCTTGGACTGTGAGTGGTACCGTCGGTCGTTGGCCCTCACCTGCCACGTGAAGGCTGGGAAAGCAAGAGGACACCCCCAGCTCCCACCAGAGCCAG
>NW_016690470.1:813937-824071 GCF_001604755.1 Lepidothrix coronata
CCCCAGCTCCCACCAGAACCAGCACACCCCCAGCTCCCACCAGAACCAGCACACCCCCAGCTCCCACCAGAACCAGGACACCCCCAGCTCCCACCAGAGCCAGGACACCCCCCAGCTCCTCCCAGAGGGCACCAGGACCAGCGATGGTCCCACTGGGCTCGTGGTGACCCACTGGTGGGGTGGGAATTCCAGTTTGAGGGGTGCTGCTGGAGGCACAGCTGGGACAGGGCCAGGACAGGAGAGCAGAAGCTTCCAGAGGTGCAGGACCACTGGCAAACACACCCCCTCGAGCCTCATGCTCACCCTTTGGGCTCAGGGTTTGGTTTATCATGGACTGCAGGATGAGTCCCCCCAAGCACAGTCTGTTCTGAAGTCCTGCTGGTTCCTCTCCTGATTTCACCTCTGCCATCCCAATGTTTTGCTGTCCCAAATTTTACCACCCCAGTATTTCACAGACCCTGCCAAGCAGGGGACATTCCCAGCCGTGTTCCCAGTGCCTTCCCCATGGCTGGACATTCCATCCTCACCTCAAATCTGCCTCTTGCCCACCTCACAGCCCTGTCCCACACTCAGATTTCTCACAAACCATCTAAAAAAACCCAAGATAAAACCCCCAACCCCCCCTGGCTGCACACTGACCTGGCAGCTCCTTCTTCCCACGTGGGCAGCCCGTGCCCGGGTCCTGCTCAGCCATGGTGGCCCCAGTGCCAGGAGCTGGGAACAAGGACAACCCCAGAGGTGTGAAATGCTGAGCAGGGACAGCAGGATCCCACCAGGATCCCTCCCAAAGCTGGGCCCTCCACCCCTCCAGGGCAGGACACCACGCAGAGAAGACACCACTCCCTGCAGCCTTCGCCCAGTCCCGGCTGCCTGGGACAGCTCAAAGACATTTTTCCCCTCTGAGGAGGTTCTGGGGAATCACTGGAAGCCGTGGGTGAGGAGCTGGAGCCCTCCCTGTCCTGCCATCACAGCCCAGCACCCGTCAGGCAGAGGGAGCAGCCACCTCCATCAATGACAACGTTCCCCTGAGCTCAGTGACCTTCCTGCAGGGATGGTGGGGAAGATTAATTAATGCTTGTGAAGAGCTTTGTGATCCTTACATGAAAGGAGCCAGTGAGGGATAAAGCATTAATTACCTTATTATTAAATAATCCCACCAGAAGTCTGTCCCTGCCATTATTGCTTATCCCACTCCTTTGATCACCACTTTTTTCCCTGTTCTTTTACTGAAGCATCTCCTTCCCTCTTGCTCCTCGTGGATGTTGGTTTGCCCCAACACACTCACAGGTGCCACCAGCTGGACACCCATCCCCATCCCAGGTCACCTCATCCTGGCTCCCATCCCAGCTCCAAGAGACCCTGAGCTCCAACGTGGGCAGCACCTCTGCCCCTGCAGCCCAGAAAAACCTTGGATCCACGACATCATCCTTCCTTACCACCAAGGACTCGGTGTGTGCCACCGTCCCTGGATCCCAAATGACACCCAGGCTTGGGTTGGGTTGGAAGGGACCTTAAAGCTCATCCAGTGTCACCCCCTGCCATGGGCAGGGACACCTCCCACTAGCCCAGGTGGCTCCAAGCCCTGTCCAACCTGGCCTTGGACACTTCCAGGGATGGGGCATCACAACTTCCCTGGGCAAATTTGACCCCCAATATTTGGGGCCCATCCTTGTTTTGGCAGCACAGCTGAGGAGGAAGGAGCTGCTGTGTGTGGTGGGACACTCCTGCTACATCTCACAGCTCCCACTACCATTTGTCCCACAGATAGGAGGGAGTGGGAAGCACAGGGGTGCCTGGAGGGATGAGATTTCTCCCAGGAGGAAAACCCACAGAAGCCCTTTGGTGCCCCGATTGGCCCTTCCCACTTTGTTGAGGCAAAAATAGGATTTGACCCAGGGTCAGGTGCAAATCTGCACATCTTCCTCCCTGCTGTGACCCCACTGGTGCCCTTGTCCCAGGGGCACTGTCAGCTGGGGACACCTTTCCCTGCAGACAGACTGTCCTGGGCTGCATCTGGTTGGAAAGGGCCAAAGGGGGCACAACAAATCCCTCCCTCCCCAGCTCCTGGCAGGCACATTTCCCTGCCTGGCCACAACAGGAACCTCCTCCTCAGGGGCTATAAATAGGATCCAGGCTCAGGGTGTCACCTGCTCCATGGAGAGCATGCAACAGGAGACCAGAGGAACCTCAGGGTGTCCAGTCACCTGCTCCCGGCCCTCCCAGCCAGCCAGTGCCCCGTGGTTTGTCCTGGTGGAGGTGACAATCCCTGCCCTGACCCCAGCCCTGGGAGTGTCCAAGGCCAGGTTGGACAGAGCTTGGAGCACCCTGGTCTGGTGGAAGGTGCCCCTGCCCATGGCAGGGGGTTGGAACCAGCTGAGCTCCCTCCCAACTCAAACCATTCCAAGGTTCTGACCTGGAGCACTTAGGACAGAGCCAGGGGTGACAGGGGGGGTCAGCCCTGAGCCTGGACCTCCGGGCAAGCTTGTGATGATGAGGCAGGTCCAGATTCAAGCTTGGAAGTCCACAGTCAGGATGACAAAGGAGACAAAGGGCAGGGTGAGAGGGTGAGACAGAGCCCATCCTTTGGGACAGGACAGCCCCAAGGGGCAGGGACAGGGCTGGGCCCATGGCCAGGCACGGGTGTGTGGCCAAGCTGGAGCAGACCCACCTACCTGGGGGCTTGGTCTAGAACTGACCCCTGGGCTGAGCTTCCCAAGCCCACAGTGATGGGTGAGGGGTCCCAGTGAGGCTGCTCAGGGCCATTAACTCCTGTTCATGCCCTCGGGGTCCTGGCCCTGGCTCAGAGCATCTCCTGACCTCGCCCCCTTCTCCAGGACACCAGCCCTAGAGGTGAGGCTGGCAGTGATCAGTGCCAAGGTGTTTTCCTGGGCTCTCTCCTTCCAGACCAGCAACGGTGGTCAAAGGGTCGGGCCCTGCCCTGCTTCTCACCGAGACACACACGGAGACCTGGGTTTGTCTGTGGCTGTCCTGGTGCCCCCTGTGCTCAGGATCTGGCCTGGAGCTGGTGATCCATCACGTCCCCAGCGTGCCTGGCATCTCTGAGCCCCATTGTACCCAGCAAGGCTCCAAAGTGTCCCTGTTCCCAAACAGTGCCAAACAAAAGTGTGGCTTATTAAGCACCTGCACTTGGCAGATGTGGGACACTCCAGGGGCTGAGAGCTGTGCAAAGGCAGCCGGGAAAAAAATGCCTCTTGTGGGGCCCGGAGCAGGGGGGAAGGGAGGGGAAAAGGGTGATCTAAAGCACTTGAAAAATAATTTCACGGAGGTATCCAAGAAACCTCAGTTCCAAGAAGGCTCTCGACAAACCTCACTCATTGCCTCAGTAATTAGAAATAAAACCTGCGCTCTGGGGAGGCGGAAACAGGCTGGGAGTGGGTGCCAGGGCCCCCTGCCAGCCCCAGTTGTGTGGGCCCACGGCCAGACCCTGCACTGGCCCCGGCCTGGGGCTTCCCAGGACACCCTCTGAGCACTGCCCCACACCTCAGAGCCCAGCAGTGATTTCCTAACCCATGGGCTGTTCCACCAACCCAACACCAGGATGATCCAGCTGGTCCATCCAGCCCGGCAAGGAATGTCCCATCCTGCCCATCCCTGAGGTTTCCAGCTGCAGAGCAGCCCCACGGTGCTGCTGGGTGCTAACAGGACCCAAAGGAGGGCTTCCTCCCCCCAGCAGTGCAGTTCTGGGCTGTTGGGGGTTTGCAGGGCTGAACAAAAATCAGGTTTAAGCAGGGCCGGGCGTTGAGCCACGAGGGTTTGGCCCAGGCTGGGGAAACACGTGGAGATTTATGTCCCTCACTGACCTGACCCCGCTGCCACGGGGCTTCTGGGGCCGTGCTGTTCCTGAAAGCACCGGATCAATGTGGGGTTGTTGCCCGGTGCAGGAATTAGTTGGGTTCCCTGGGAGCACCCGGGAGGTCCTGCACGGCCGGGGGGTCCCTGCTCACCTCTGTGCCCTCCTGCTCCTTCCCAGACAAAAACCAGGAGGGTCGGGACCAGCCTGACCCTCGTCCCTTTCCCGGTGCTGGCACAGGACCCCGTAACCATCCCCGTGAGCGCTGCTGTTGTTTACCTGATCCCAGTGTCCCGTGGGACCCCCTCACCGCCAACCCCGCTCCAGCAGCGCCCCGGGCCATCCCGTGTCACCCATCGCGACATCCGACGGTGACAGCGACACAGGACACGCCGAGCAGGTGGGTGGGGGCTTCCCCCCGCCCTCGTCACGCCGGAAACGCCCCCGCGCTGGGGTGCATCACGGCTCATTAAAAGCCTCTCGGGGTTTATTTCCCCACTCCGAGGACGTGCCCGAGCCATGAGTTTCCCTCCGCTCGCCCTGTTTTTCCACCCGCTTTGATGTGGTTTCAGGTGAAAAGGCGGCTCCGCCGATCCCAAAATGTGCCGGCATCCCGATCCCCGCGCCCAGCATCCCGTGCCCGGCATCCTTAGGGTGCACTGCCCTGGGTACCCCCCTTCTCCACGAGGTCCACGGGGAGAGGCGCAGCTCTCCGGGGAGCCCCAGATCTGCCCGCCGTGACCCCCCGCTGCCCCGGGGGGATTGTGGGTGGCTCGGTGCCACCCTGCTCCCCCCGGGGTCCCGGTACCTGCAGCGATCCCCGGCTCCGGGCAGCGCCGAGCTCCTGCCACCTCGCCCCGGGCGGGACTGCTGCCACCCGTCCTGCCCCACGCGGGGACAGCCCACGCCACACCTCCAGCCCTGGCTCCGCAGGGACCTGCCCGCCCGCCCGCCCTGCCCGTCCCTGTCCCTGTCCCTGCCCGGGCGCCCCCGGCTGCCCCTCCTCGCCGCCCGGATTTATCGTCTCTGTTCCGAACACCTCGAGCTGCTGCCGCGGGAGCCGCTCCCGTGGGATCTGCCGGGGCTCGGGGCCGCGGTGTCGCGCTCAGGGTGTCCCTGTCACCGTCCTGCTGCACAGTCGGGCGGTCCCAAACGGGTGCCAGGGCACGGGTGGGCACGAACATCGCGGGGCGGGGGGCAGCGGGTTTGGGCAGCCCCGGGGCCGAGCTGCTCTCACCGGGGAGCGCTGGGCTCTCGGGGGCTCTCGGGGGCTCTCGGGGGCTCCCGGAGTCTGGCGCAGCTCTGCGGGGTTCGGGCCGTGCCCTGAGGAGCGAGGAAGGAGAGAGGAAGAGGCCGAAGGCACCAACGAGCCCCGGAGCCTCCGAGCAGCGGCAGCGCCGGCACCGCGAACCCGGCCGGGGACAGAGGCCACCTCGTTGGGGACAAACCAGCGAGGCCAGAGCCAGCCCGGTGCCTGCCCTGTGCCCTGCACTCATCCTGCACCCCCGCAGTGGCTCTGCCTCTCTCGTCATTAGATTAATTGCCGGCCGTAATTAACCGCAGACACCCGGGGGCGATTCCCCAGCGCGGCCCCGCAGTCCATAAAGCATTTACTGCTCAGCCAGGAATGGCTCCTTCCAGCCCCAGAAACGGCACCTGCTGTGTCCCCGTGTCCCCAAATGTGTCCCCTGTCCCCATAAGTGTCCTTGTGCCCCCATGTCCCCATGTGTGTCCCCACGGCTCTGGGTCCTCATGTCTGCAAACACACCCCCCTGTCCCCCGTCCCCATATCCCTGTTCGTGTCCTCATGTTCCCAGAAGTGTCCCCATACATTTCCCCATGTCCCCGTGTCCTCATACATGTCTCTCCATGTCCCCTGTCCCTATGTCCCTGTATGTGTCCTCGTATCCCCAATAAGTGTCCCCGTGTCTCCATATGTGTTCTCATGTCCCCATAAGTGTCCCCATGTCCCCATATGTGTTCTCATGCCCCCATAAGTGTCCCCATGTCCCCATATGTGTTCTCATGCCCCCATATGTGTCCCTGTGTCCCCATATGTGTTCTCATGCCTCCATATGTGTCCCTGTGTCCCCATATGTGTTCTCATGCCCCCATAAGTGTCCCCATATCCCCATATGTGTTCTCATACCCCCACAAGTGTCCCCATGTCCCCATATGTGTTCTCATGCCCCCATATGTGTCCCTGTGTCCCCATATGTGTTCTCATGCCCCCATATGTGTCCCTGTGTCCCCATATGTGTTCTCATGCCCCCATAAGTGTCCCCATGTCCCCATATGTGTTCTCATGCCTCCATATGTGTCCCTGTGTCCCCATATGAGTTCTCATGTCCCCATAAGTGTTCCCATTCCCCCATATGTCTTCCCATGGCCCCAAACATGTCCACATATTCCCATAAGTGTCCCCACACCCCCAGATGTGTTCTCATGTCCCCGTGTCCCCATGTCCCCATACGTGTCCTCATGTCCCCATAAGTGTCCCCATACATGTCACTATGGCCCTGTGTCCCCATAGGTCATCATGTCCCCCCGTTCCCATGTCCCCATACATATTCCCATGTCCCTGTGTCCCCATGTCCCCACAGTGCCTGGGTGACACTGGCAGCACCTGACCTACAGCAGTGGGGGCAGATTTGGGCACATCCCCATCCTGGGGCTGCTCCTCACCTCCTGGAAAAGGAGGGAAAAGCCTCTCCCAAGGGGCTGGTGCCGTGATGAGCCAAATAAACAAGTTGTTGTTGGCTCTCTCACAGGGCTGGTGACGATGACACAGGTTTGGAAACAAAGCTCAATGGCTGCTGAGGGGGGTCCAGCTCCAGGGGTCGGGTCTGGGGCACAAGGGGCAGGAGGGGACGTTTGATCTGGAGAGAGAGGGCCAGGCCAGAGTGGGGCTGGGCTGGGGAGTCCTGGAGTCAGGACTGGTTGAGGTTGGGAGGGACTCTAAAGCTCCTCCAGTTCCACCCCCTGCCATGGGCAGGGACACCTCCCACTACTCCAGGTTGCTCCAAGCTCCTTCTCCCTTCCCTCTCCCCAAGTCCATCCCTACCATGGCCCCTTCCTGCTCCCACAGCCATCCCTGTGGATGCAGCAGGGCTGATGTCCGGCCCTGGAGCAGCACCCAGGAGGGAATTCAGCGTCTTGGCCCTCACCTGCCACCTCCCACCCTCTGCTCCCCCTGTGGCACGAGCAGCACCAGAACCTGCCAACCCCCCTCAGACCGAGGTGGCACCCCCGGGAAGGGCCAGTGGCCACCAGGGCACAGCAGGGACAGGCCCGGCCCCAAACTCAGTCACTCTCTGCTTCCTGCAGCAGCAGGCTGGATTTGGAGGACGGAAAGGGATTTCCACAGCCCACCCCTGTGTCACCCCTCCCTCTACAGGGGCACAGAGGGGGTGGCTTTGGGCACCCGGGAACCCAGAACACCAGAGAGCGGCCGAGGTCACCCTGGCAACAGAGGCCGGGAGGTGACATTTTACCAATCAATCACCCCCTGCAATTAGTGACCCCCCCGGGCAATTAAGGGAGCGCCGGGAGGCCGGCAGAGGATGCTCCTGGGGCGCCGCAGTGGCTGTCCTGGTGTGTCCCTTCTGCCACCACAGTGGCTGTCCCAGTAAATCCATTCCCTCTCCTTCCATCACAGTGGCTGTCCTGGTGTGTCCCTTTTCCTGTCACCACAGCGGCTGTCCTGGTGTGTCCCCTCTCCTGCCACCCCAAAGGCTGTCCCGGTGAATCCACTCCCTCTCCTGCCACCCCAAAGGCTGTCCCAGCATGTCCCCTCTCCGGGTGCAGGAGACCCTTGGTGGGAGCTGCCCCGTGGCAGACCCTGCCCCCTCACAGGGAAGAGTTAAACCTGGAGTTTTCCCCCCTCCTCAGGCTGCTCCAGGTGCCCCGTTCCGAGCGGCCGAGCAGCTACAAAGCCCCGTTTGTTCGGGAGAAAATAATAATAATAATTTAGGAGTGTTTCCCTGCGGGACAGGGGTTGTTTCTCAGCCTGGGAGCAGCCTCGGGTGCAGCCCACGGCCTCCTCCAGGCTGGCACCTCCCAGGCTGCCACTGATGTCCCAAACTCCGTTCTGGAGGCGGCGGCAGGAGCGAGCGGTGCCCCAGCACCAGCACCCACCTCCATCACCGAAAACTCCCCTCCCAAAACCTGCACAACCAGTCCCTGCTGCCCTTCTCCCTGCTCCTTCCACCCTCCTCTTCCACCTCCTCCCCTGTTCCAGGCCACCCTGCAACCACCTCAGGCCAGGGGAGGGGACAGGGTTGGTCACTGGTGCTGACCCTGTTTCTCGCCTCTGCTGCCCAGTGTGGCCAGTTCCTCTCTCTCACTGGGGGCTGGAGGGTGCAGGAGGATCCCAGTCCCTGCGGTGACACAAGTGTCACCCACCTCACCCTGCAGTGGGTTTAGGGCTGGGGACAAGGACCTCAATGTCTGGGGAGTGTCACAGCCCCCCTGCCCTGCACTTTGGGGGCACAGGGCCATGGAGGGGGCACAGAGTCACAGAGGGGCACAGGGTGATCCATGGAAGGGCACAGGGCCATGGAGGGGCACAGGGTGATCCACAGAGGGGCACAGGGCCATGGAGGAGCACAGGGTGATCCATGGAGGGGCACAGGGCCATGGAGGGGGCACAGGGTGATCCATGGAGGGGCACAGGGCCATGGAGGGGCACAGGGCCATGGGGGGGTCAGAGGTATCCCCCGCTGCCACCCAGAAGAATCCCTGTCCCCACTGGCAGATGGGCCTCACCACACCAATGTCACCATGTGAGGAGCTTTGCTGCCTGCACACAGGACCCTGACACGTGTTGGACACTCATCCCTTCATCCCCTGCCTCAGCCCTCACCCTCCCGGAGGGTCTGGACAAACCGGGATGAAAAGGTTTTTAGAGAGAGGGTCAATGGCCACGGTCACCTCTGAGCTGTGCCAGGAGGTTCAGTGGCAGGGACTGACACACAGACACCCCTGGGATGCCCCTTGCTGGGGGAAGGTGCTGCAGGACAAGGCAGAGCCCACCCCAAGCCCTGGAGCACAAAGCCACACAAAGGGGGCAAAGGTTTCAGAGAGCAGGAAAGCCCCTCACGGGGGTTCTGGTGGCAGCTCTGGCAGTGCCCCTGGGAGACAGGACCTCCCAGGGAAAAACAAGGGTCACAGAGCTCTGGGGCAGATCCTGAGCACACATCTGGGGCACTGGTCCCTGAATCCCAGCCTGGTTTGGGTTGGGAAGGACCTTAAACTTCATCCAGTGCCACCCCCTGCCATGGGCAGGGACACCTTCCACTAGCCCAGGTTGCTCCAAGCCCTGTCCAGCCTTGTGTCCATCTGTCCCTCCACATGTCTGGGTTGCTCCCCTGGGATCAGGGCTCTCATAATCCTAAAAACCCCACCTGCCTCCACCCTGGGCCCCGAGGAGCCTCGGGGGGTCCCTGTCACCCTCCAGGCTCCAAAACAACGACAAAGCAAAGTGCTCTGGGCACCACAGGGGTTCCCAGGCATCACCTTGGGGTGTCACCCCCCTGCCAGCACCCCTGCATGGCAGCAGGTCACCTACAAAGGGGGGACACGGCGGGGGGAGAGGGACCAGCCACCCCCAGGGGATGGGATGGCACCTGGAGGTTGATGCCAGAGCACCCAGTGCCCCAAAGGCCCGGGGAGGTGGCAGAGAACACGAGTCAGGCGTGACTTTTACAGCCTCCCGGGCACCCCCTGCCATCAGCAGCACGTTAAATAAAACACATTGCCAGTGAGGTCATCTAATGGGCCATTATTTCTTTATTTGAACTTTTTACCTTCACCTCTTCCTCTGTGCTGAGTCAGCTCCTTGGCTTGGCACTTTAATTCCTGCCCCATTTGGGAGATTGATTCGGGCTCTGGGGGGATGCAGAGGCTCCATCCCAGCTCCAGGACAGAGGCAGGAGGAGCCGGGACCTGCCCTGCTCTTGGGGCACCTCTGGGGGCAGGAAAGGTTTGCACAGAGGGAGGGAATGGCCGTGGCACCCCCGGGCACCCCCTCCTTGGGCACTCCAAGTTGGGATGGGCACCAGTTTCACCCCTTGTCCTCAGGCCCCTCTGCTCCCCCCAGTGCTGGTGGGTCATGGAGGGGCAGAGAGCAGAGAGCTGGGAAAGGTGTGGGATCTGCTCCAGAGCCACTGGGGGGACAGGGAGGGATTAACAGCAGCTGCAAGTTGAAGGGATCATGGAATCCTGGAATGGTTTGGGTTGGAAGGAACCTCCAAGCTCATCTCCTTCCACCCCCTGCCATGGGCAGGGACACCTTCCACCATCCCAGGTTGCTCCAAGCCCCA